>NW_028274867.1:451050-601400 GCF_037043125.1 Eumetopias jubatus | reverse complement strand
GCTGTGGATACCCTCCCTGATAAGACCCACACAATCCTTGACAACAATATGTCTCCCCATCACCTACAGAACACGCATGCGTCTTGTTAAAACAGCACACCCCATGTGTTGTGCACAATGACACAGTCCAGATCCAGTCTCTGTTTTTGCTATGCATTACCTTCAGAGGAGAACCAGCCTCACCAAGTTAAAAATGTATGTTCTGCCCCGTATTTTCAAGAACAAGCAATATATCTGACCTTCCTAACCGAGAGATATTCTCTGAGAAGTAGGCCAAATGAGCAGACAGAGGACTATGTCCTAAACGAAAGAAGAGGACAAAGCCACAGCAAGAGACCTAAACAAAATGGATATAAGGAACATGCCTGACAGAAAATTTAAGATAACAATTATAAAGATACTCACTGGGGAAATGAAAAGAGGGAGGACATCAGAAGGGGGAACATCATTGAGACTCTTAACAAAGAGATATGAAAGAAATAATCAGAGATGTGGAACACAAGAAATGAAATGAAGAATATACTAGATAGAATAATTAGCAGGATGGACGAAGCAGAGGAACAAATTAATGAACTAGAAGACAGTAATGGAAAGTAATCAAGCGGAACAAATGAGAGGAAAAAGAAGTATGCAAAAATGAGAAGAGACTTAGGGAATTCAGTGACTCCATCCAGTGTAACAACACCCACATTAGAGGGATCCCAGAAGGTGAAAAGGGGGAAAAGGGGGCAGAAAATCTATTTGAGCAAAGAAGAGCTGAAAACGTAACCTAATCTGGTGAAGGAAACCTATACAAATCCATAAGGCATAGAGATCCCCTCCCACAAAGTCAACCGAAGGAGGTCCACATCAAGACACATAGTAATCCAAATGGGAAAAGGTAGTGATAAAGAAAAAACATTGAAAGCAGCAAGATAAAAGAAGACAGGTAACATGCAAGGGAAAGCCCATAAAGCTATCAGCTGAGTTTTCAGCAGAAACTATGCAGGACAGAAGAAAGTGGCGTTAAATATTCAAAGTGCTGAATGAGAAAAATCTGCAGCAAGGAATAATTTATCCAGCAAGCCTATCCTTCAGAAAAGAAGGGGAGAAAAAGAGTTTCTTAGCCACACAAACTAAAAGAGTTCATGACCACTAAATTAACTACAAAAAATATTGAAGGGGACACTATGAGTGGAAAAAAATCGTAAGTGAGAGTATGACAATAATGAATCAAGGAAGCAGTAAAAATAAGTATTTCTGTAAAAATCAGTTAAGGGATTCACAAAATTAAAGGATGTAAAATATGAAAACATATACCCTAACACATGAGGAGGAGTCAACAGTGGGTTTGAACTTAAACAGCATTCAACTTAATATAGACCGAAAAGGCTATATATAATCCAGGGGGTCACCACAAACCCAAAGCACTAATACACATGCAAAAGATAAAGGGAAAGAAATCCAAGAATATCATTAAAGAAAACGAGCAAACCATGAGAGAGAGAGCAAGAGAAGAAAGGATCAGAGAAAAACTACACAAAAAACTATGAAACAAGTAACAAAACATCAATAAATACATGTCTAATGATAATCAGTTTGAATGTAAATGGACTAAATGCTCCAAGCAAAAGAGCATGACAGAGTTTGTCTATATATATAAAAGATTTCACACCTAAAGACACCTGCAGATGGAAATTAAGAGATGGAGAAACATGAATCATGCAAGTGGATGTCAAAAGAAGTCAGAGTAGCAATCCTTATATCAGACAAAATAGAGTTTTTTAAAATTGAAATTGAATTAGCCAACATAGAGTACACCAGTAGTTTCAAATGTAGCGTTCCACAATTCATCAGTTGTGTATAACACCCAGTGTTCATCACATCACAGGCATTCCTTAATGCCCATCACACAGTTACCCCATCTCCCCAGCCACCTTTCCTCCAGCAACCCTCAGTTGGTTTCCAATAGTTAGGAACCTGTCATGGATTTTCTTCCTCTCTGGTTTCTTCGCATTCATTTTCCCTCCCTTCCCCTATGATCCTCTGTGCTGTTCCTTCTATTCCACATATGAGTAAAACCATATAATAATTGTTTTTCTCTGACTGACTTATTTTGCTCAGCATAATACCCTCCAGTGCCATCCACATCGATATGCTCAATATTGATCCTTTCTGATGGCTGAGTCATATTCCATTGTATATGTATATACCATGTTTTCTTTATCCATTTATCTGTCGATGGATGTCTTGGTTCCTTCCACGGTTTGGCTATTGTGGACAATGTTGCTATAAACATTCGGGGTGCAGTTGCCCCTTCAGATCACTACATTGGTAGCTTTGGGGTAAATAAAATTGCTGGGTTGTAAGGGAGCTCTGTTTTAAGTTCTTGAGGAACCTCCATATTGTTTTCCAAAGTGGCTGTACCAGTTTTCATTCCCACTTAGAAGTGTAAGAGAGTTCCCCTTTCTCCTCACCAACATTTGTTATTTCTTCGCTTGTTAATTTTTGCAATTCTGACTGGTGTGAAGTGGTATCTCATTGTCATTTGGATTTCTTTTTCCCCATGCCAAGTGATGTTGAGCAGTTTGTCATATGTCTGTTGGCCATTTGTGTGTCTTCTTTGGAGAAATATCTGTTCATATCTTCTGCCCATTTCTTGACTCACTTATTTGTTTTTTGGGTGTTGAGTTTGGGTGTTGAAAGGTAGTAAAGCGTACGGCACATTCATGATGCTTCCACACGCAATTTTGGAAATGCTTCTCGCTCTAGGATACCTGAAGATGTTAGTGGAGAGTTGCTGTATACGCAGACTTGCTTTTCCCAGGTGAGTGCATGGGACATTCCTTATTCCCTCACGCGCGCGCGCGCGCACACACACACACACACACACACACACACACACAGAGTTGAACATGATTCTGTCTCGTCAGGAAAGAAGATGTTCGTTGAGAAACGGTTTCTCACCGATGCTTTTGGGTTCTTGCTTTTATTCCCCCCGGAGAGTGAAGTGTAGGCGCTTTTTCCGTAGGCTTCCGTACACACCCTTGAGAAGCCTTCCGTCAGCCAGAAACAAGCCGTGAGTTGAAAGAGGCGTTCCACGCAGACCTCCTTTTCAGAGCGAAGCCTGTCACACTTTTCCTTGTGAAGTAAACTAGAGAGATACAAATACTTTAGCAATGATTGTTTAAACAAAAAAGGACTAAATATCCCAATCAGAAAACATAGACTGTAAAGAGGAAGCAAGACCCATCTCTATGCTGCCTACCAGAGAATCACTTCAGACCTAAAAATAAAAGCAGATTCGAAGTAATGGGAAACAAAAGCATTTATCATGCAAATGGAAGTGAAAAGAAAGTTGGAGTCGTAATATTTTTATGAGACAAAATAAACTGAATTGTGGGGAAGATGGCAGAGTAGAAGGACCCTAAACTCACCTCATCCCACAGATACAACTAGATCACACTCACACCAGAGTCACCCAGAAATGGACCTTCAGATTTCCCAACAAAACTCTACAACTAAATGGAGAGAGGAAATCACATCAAAGATGGTAGGAAGGACAAGGACTCTGTAGGAATCTAAACCCCATATTTCTGACCACCAGAGGGAGGGAACCACAGTCATAGAGGGGCCAGAAACAAACTACTACACCGGGGAGCCTCTAAAGCGTAGAGACATCCTCATAGCTTATGGCTTTGAAAATCAGAAGGGATGAAATTTGTGAGGGTATACAACCAGCAGACTTAAAGCTTGGAACTTTTAAAAATCAGCTGTCTCAGCTCTGAGAGAGCACAGAAGGTGATAGGAAGCTGAGATCTGTCCTTAAAGAGAAAGTACAGCAAACAGTGTGGAGAAGCTTGGGTGAAGCAGGTTGAAAGATGCTTGAGGATTAAACAAGGGAGACATAGTTCCTGGACTCAGAGTTTGCTAAGGGACTTGTCAAGGAACAAAGGAGCTGGCAGGTGCTATTTCCCTCTACGGCCCCTCAGTATAAGCACACACCTACCTGCAAGACCAAGCACAATCTAGCAATCACTAACTTGCATAAACCATGGCCCATCCCCAAGCCTCCCAGACCTGCTTCAGTCCCAGTGCTGTGGATACCCTCCCTGATAAGACCCACACAATCCTTGACAACAATATGTCTCCCCATCACCTACAGAACACGCATGCGTCTTGTTAAAACAGCACACCCCATGTGTTGTGCACAATGACACAGTCCAGATCCAGTCTCTGTTTTTGCTATGCATTACCTTCAGAGGAGAACCAGCCTCACCAAGTTAAAAATGTATGTTCTGCCCCGTATTTTCAAGAACAAGCAATATATCTGACCTTCCTAACCGAGAGATATTCTCTGAGAAGTAGGCCAAATGAGCAGACAGAGGACTATGTCCTAAACGAAAGAAGAGGACAAAGCCACAGCAAGAGACCTAAACAAAATGGATATAAGGAACATGCCTGACAGAAAATTTAAGATAACAATTATAAAGATACTCACTGGGGAAATGAAAAGAGGGAGGACATCAGAAGGGGGAACATCATTGAGACTCTTAACAAAGAGATATGAAAGAAATAATCAGAGATGTGGAACACAAGAAATGAAATGAAGAATATACTAGATAGAATAATTAGCAGGATGGACGAAGCAGAGGAACAAATTAATGAACTAGAAGACAGTAATGGAAAGTAATCAAGCGGAACAAATGAGAGGAAAAAGAAGTATGCAAAAATGAGAAGAGACTTAGGGAATTCAGTGACTCCATCCAGTGTAACAACACCCACATTAGAGGGATCCCAGAAGGTGAAAAGGGGGAAAAGGGGGCAGAAAATCTATTTGAGCAAAGAAGAGCTGAAAACGTAACCTAATCTGGTGAAGGAAACCTATACAAATCCATAAGGCATAGAGATCCCCTCCCACAAAGTCAACCGAAGGAGGTCCACATCAAGACACATAGTAATCCAAATGGGAAAAGGTAGTGATAAAGAAAAAACATTGAAAGCAGCAAGATAAAAGAAGACAGGTAACATGCAAGGGAAAGCCCATAAAGCTATCAGCTGAGTTTTCAGCAGAAACTATGCAGGACAGAAGAAAGTGGCGTTAAATATTCAAAGTGCTGAATGAGAAAAATCTGCAGCAAGGAATAATTTATCCAGCAAGCCTATCCTTCAGAAAAGAAGGGGAGAAAAAGAGTTTCTTAGCCACACAAACTAAAAGAGTTCATGACCACTAAATTAACTACAAAAAATATTGAAGGGGACACTATGAGTGGAAAAAAATCGTAAGTGAGAGTATGACAATAATGAATCAAGGAAGCAGTAAAAATAAGTATTTCTGTAAAAATCAGTTAAGGGATTCACAAAATTAAAGGATGTAAAATATGAAAACATATACCCTAACACATGAGGAGGAGTCAACAGTGGGTTTGAACTTAAACAGCATTCAACTTAATATAGACCGAAAAGGCTATATATAATCCAGGGGGTCACCACAAACCCAAAGCACTAATACACATGCAAAAGATAAAGGGAAAGAAATCCAAGAATATCATTAAAGAAAACGAGCAAACCATGAGAGAGAGAGCAAGAGAAGAAAGGATCAGAGAAAAACTACACAAAAAACTATGAAACAAGTAACAAAACATCAATAAATACATGTCTAATGATAATCAGTTTGAATGTAAATGGACTAAATGCTCCAAGCAAAAGAGCATGACAGAGTTTGTCTATATATATAAAAGATTTCACACCTAAAGACACCTGCAGATGGAAATTAAGAGATGGAGAAACATGAATCATGCAAGTGGATGTCAAAAGAAGTCAGAGTAGCAATCCTTATATCAGACAAAATAGACTTTTTTAAAATTGAAATTGAATTAGCCAACATAGAGTACACCAGTAGTTTCAAATGTAGCGTTCCACAATTCATCAGTTGTGTATAACACCCAGTGTTCATCACATCACAGGCATTCCTTAATGCCCATCACACAGTTACCCCATCTCGCCAGCCACCTTTCCTCCAGCAACCCTCAGTTGGTTTCCAATAGTTAGGAACCTGTCATGGATTTTCTTCCTCTCTGGTTTCTTCGCATTCATTTTCCCTCCCTTCCCCTATGATCCTCTGTGCTGTTCCTTCTATTCCACATATGAGTAAAACCATATAATAATTGTTTTTCTCTGACTGACTTATTTTGCTCAGCATAATACCCTCCAGTGCCATCCACATCGATATGCTCAATATTGATCCTTTCTGATGGCTGAGTCATATTCCATTGTATATGTATATACCATGTTTTCTTTATCCATTTATCTGTCGATGGATGTCTTGGTTCCTTCCACGGTTTGGCTATTGTGGACAATGTTGCTATAAACATTCGGGGTGCAGTTGCCCCTTCAGATCACTACATTGGTAGCTTTGGGGTAAATAAAATTGCTGGGTTGTAAGGGAGCTCTGTTTTAAGTTCTTGAGGAACCTCCATATTGTTTTCCAAAGTGGCTGTACCAGTTTTCATTCCCACTTAGAAGTGTAAGAGAGTTCCCCTTTCTCCTCACCAACATTTGTTATTTCTTCGCTTGTTAATTTTTGCAATTCTGACTGGTGTGAAGTGGTATCTCATTGTCATTTGGATTTCTTTTTCCCCATGCCAAGTGATGTTGAGCAGTTTGTCATATGTCTGTTGGCCATTTGTGTGTCTTCTTTGGAGAAATATCTGTTCATATCTTCTGCCCATTTCTTGACTCACTTATTTGTTTTTTGGGTGTTGAGTTTGGGTGTTGAAAGGTAGTAAAGCGTACGGCACATTCATGATGCTTCCACACGCAATTTTGGAAATGCTTCTCTCTCTAGGATACCTGAAGATGTTAGTGGAGAGTTGCTGTATACGCAGACTTGCTTTTCCCAGGTGAGTGCATGGGACATTCCTTATTCCCTCACGCGCGCGCGCGCACACACACACACACACACACACACACACACACACACACAGAGTTGAACATGATTCTGTCTCGTCAGGAAAGAAGATGTTCGTTGAGAGACGGTTTCTCACCGATGCTTTTGGGTTCTTGCTTTTATTCCCCCCGGAGAGTGAAGTGTAGGCGCTTTTTCCGTAGGCTTCCGTACACACCCTTGAGAAGCCTTCCGTCAGCCAGAAACAAGCCGTGAGTTGAAAGAGGCGTTCCACGCAGACCTCCTTCTCAGAGCGAAGCCTGTCACACTTTTCCTTGTGAAGTAAACTAGAGAGATACAAATACTTTAGCAATGATTGCTTTAACAAAAAAGGACTAAATATCCCAATCAGAAAACATAGACTGTAAAGAGGAAGCAAGACCCATCTCTATGCTGCCTACCAGAGAATCACTTCAGACCTAAAAATAAAAGCAGATTCGAAGTAATGGGAAACAAAAGCATTTATCATGCAAATGGAAGTGAAAAGAAAGTTGGAGTCGTAATATTTTTATGAGACAAAATAAACTGAATTGTGGGGAAGATGGCAGAGTAGAAGGACCCTAAACTCACCTCATCCCACAGATACAACTAGATCACACTCACACCAGAGTCACCCAGAAATGGACCTTCAGATTTCCCAACAAAACTCTACAACTAAATGGAGAGAGGAAATCACATCAAAGATGGTAGGAAGGACAAGGACTCTGTAGGAATCTAAACCCCATATTTCTGACCACCAGAGGGAGGGAACCACAGTCATAGAGGGGCCAGAAACAAACTACTACACCGGGGAGCCTCTAAAGCGTAGAGACATCCTCATAGCTTATGGCTTTGAAAATCAGAAGGGATGAAATTTGTGAGGGTATACAACCAGCAGACTTAAAGCTTGGAACTTTTAAAAATCAGCTGTCTCAGCTCTGAGAGAGCACAGAAGGTGATAGGAAGCTGAGATCTGTCCTTAAAGAGAAAGTACAGCAAGCAGTGTGGAGAAGCTTGGGTGAAGCAGGTTGAAAGATGCTTGAGGATTAAACAAGGGAGACATAGTTCCTGGACTCAGAGTTTGCTAAGGGACTTGTCAAGGAACAAAGGAGCTGGCAGGTGCTATTTCCCTCTACGGCCCCTCAGTATAAGCACACACCTACCTGCAAGACCAAGCACAATCTAGCAATCACTAACTTGCATAAACCATGGCCCATCCCCAAGCCTCCCAGACCTGCTTCAGTCCCAGTGCTGTGGATACCCTCCCTGATAAGACCCACACAATCCTTGACAACAATATGTCTCCCCATCACCTACAGAACACGCATGCGTCTTGTTAAAACAGCACACCCCATGTGTTGTGCACAATGACACAGTCCAGATCCAGTCTCTGTTTTTGCTATGCATTACCTTCAGAGGAGAACCAGCCTCACCAAGTTAAAAATGTATGTTCTGCCCCGTATTTTCAAGAACAAGCAATATATCTGACCTTCCTAACCGAGAGATATTCTCTGAGAAGTAGGCCAAATGAGCAGACAGAGGACTATGTCCTAAACGAAAGAAGAGGACAAAGCCACAGCAAGAGACCTAAACAAAATGGATATAAGGAACATGCCTGACAGAAAATTTAAGATAACAATTATAAAGATACTCACTGGGGAAATGAAAAGAGGGAGGACATCAGAAGGGGGAACATCATTGAGACTCTTAACAAAGAGATATGAAAGAAATAATCAGAGATGTGGAACACAAGAAATGAAATGAAGAATATACTAGATAGAATAATTAGCAGGATGGACGAAGCAGAGGAACAAATTAATGAACTAGAAGACAGTAATGGAAAGTAATCAAGCGGAACAAATGAGAGGAAAAAGAAGTATGCAAAAATGAGAAGAGACTTAGGGAATTCAGTGACTCCATCCAGTGTAACAACACCCACATTAGAGGGATCCCAGAAGGTGAAAAGGGGGAAAAGGGGGCAGAAAATCTATTTGAGCAAAGAAGAGCTGAAAACGTAACCTAATCTGGTGAAGGAAACCTATACAAATCCATAAGGCATAGAGATCCCCTCCCACAAAGTCAACCGAAGGAGGTCCACATCAAGACACATAGTAATCCAAATGGGAAAAGGTAGTGATAAAGAAAAAACATTTAAAGCAGCAAGATAAAAGAAGACAGGTAACATGCAAGGGAAAGCCCATAAAGCTATCAGCTGAGTTTTCAGCAGAAACTATGCAGGATAGAAGAAAGTGGCGTTAAATATTCAAAGTGCTGAATGAGAAAAATCTGCAGCAAGGAATAATTTATCCAGCAAGCCTATCCTTCAGAAAAGAAGGGGAGAAAAAGAGTTTCTTAGGCACACAAACTAAAAGAGTTCATGACCACTAAATTAACTACAAAAAATATTGAAGGGGACACTATGAGTGGAAAAAAATCGTAAGTGAGAGTATGACAATAATGAATCAAGGAAGCAGTAAAAATAAGTATTTCTGTAAAAATCAGTTAAGGGATTCACAAAATTAAAGGATGTAAAATATGAAAACATATACCCTAACACATGAGGAGGAGTCAACAGTGGGTTTGAACTTAAACAGCATTCAACTTAATATAGACCGAAAAGGCTATATATAATCCAGGGGGTCACCACAAACCCAAAGCACTAATACACATGCAAAAGATAAAGGGAAAGAAATCCAAGAATATCATTAAAGAAAACGAGCAAACCATGAGAGAGAGAGCAAGAGAAGAAAGGATCAGAGAAAAACTACACAAAAAACTATGAAACAAGTAACAAAACATCAATAAATACATGTCTAATGATAATCAGTTTGAATGTAAATGGACTAAATGCTCCAAGCAAAAGAGCATGACAGAGTTTGTCTATATATATAAAAGATTTCACACCTAAAGACACCTGCAGATGGAAATTAAGAGATGGAGAAACATGAATCATGCAAGTGGATGTCAAAAGAAGTCAGAGTAGCAATCCTTATATCAGACAAAATAGACTTTTTTAAAATTGAAATTGAATTAGCCAACATAGAGTACACCAGTAGTTTCAAATGTAGCGTTCCACAATTCATCAGTTGTGTATAACACCCAGTGTTCATCACATCACAGGCATTCCTTAATGCCCATCACACAGTTACCCCATCTCGCCAGCCACCTTTCCTCCAGCAACCCTCAGTTGGTTTCCAATAGTTAGGAACCTGTCATGGATTTTCTTCCTCTCTGGTTTCTTCGCATTCATTTTCCCTCCCTTCCCCTATGATCCTCTGTGCTGTTCCTTCTATTCCACATATGAGTAAAACCATATAATAATTGTTTTTCTCTGACTGACTTATTTTGCTCAACATAATACCCTCCAGTGCCATCAACATCGATATGCTCAATATTGATCCTTTCTGATGGCTGAGTCATATTCCATTGTATATGTATATACCATGTTTTCTTTATCCATTTATCTGTCGATGGATGTCTTGGTTCCTTCCACGGTTTGGCTATTGTGGACAATGTTGCTATAAACATTCGGGGTGCAGTTGCCCCTTCAGATCACTACATTGGTAGCTTTGGGGTAAATAAAATTGCTGGGTTGTAAGGGAGCTCTGTTTTAAGTTCTTGAGGAACCTCCATATTGTTTTCCACAGTGGCTGTACCAGTTTTCATTCCCACTTAGAAGTGTAAGAGAGTTCCCCTTTCTCCTCACCAACATTTGTTATTTCTCCGCTTGTTAATTTTTGCAATTCTGACTGGTGTGAAGTGGTATCTCATTGTCATTTGGATTTCTTTTTCCCCATGCCAAGTGATGTTGAGCAGTTTGTCATATGTCTGTTGGCCATTTGTGTGTCTTCTTTGGAGAAATATCTGTTCATATCTTCTGCCCATTTCTTGACTCACTTATTTGTTTTTTGGGTGTTGAGTTTGGGTGTTGAAAGGTAGTAAAGCGTACGGCACATTCATGATGCTTCCACACGCAATTTTGGAAATGCTTCTCTCTCTAGGATACCTGAAGATGTTAGTGGAGAGTTGCTGTATACGCAGACTTGCTTTTCCCAGGTGAGTGCATGGGACATTCCTTATTCCCTCACGCGCGCGCGCGCGCACACACACACACACACACACACACACACAGAGTTGAACATGATTCTGTCTCGTCAGGAAAGAAGATGTTCGTTGAGAGACGGTTTCTCACCGATGCTTTTGGGTTCTTGCTTTTATTCCCCCCGGAGAGTGAAGTGTAGGCGCTTTTTCCGTAGGCTTCCGTACACACCCTTGAGAAGCCTTCCGTCAGCCAGAAACAAGCCGTGAGTTGAAAGAGGCGTTCCACGCAGACCTCCTTCTCAGAGCGAAGCCTGTCACACTTTTCCTTGTGAAGTAAACTAGAGAGATACAAATACTTTAGCAATGATTGTTTTAACAAAAAAGGACTAAATATCCCAATCAGAAAACATAGACTGTAAAGAGGAAGCAAGACCCATCTCTATGCTGCCTACCAGAGAATCACTTCAGACCTAAAAATAAAAGCAGATTCGAAGTAATGGGAAACAAAAGCATTTATCATGCAAATGGAAGTGAAAAGAAAGTTGGAGTCGTAATATTTTTATGAGACAAAATAAACTGAATTGTGGGGAAGATGGCAGAGTAGAAGGACCCTAAACTCACCTCATCCCACAGATACAACTAGATCACACTCACACCAGAGTCACCCAGAAATGGACCTTCAGATTTCCCAACAAAACTCTACAACTAAATGGAGAGAGGAAATCACATCAAAGATGGTAGGAAGGACAAGGACTCTGTAGGAATCTAAACCCCATATTTCTGACCACCAGAGGGAGGGAACCACAGTCATAGAGGGGCCAGAAACAAACTACTACACCGGGGAGCCTCCAAAGTGTAGAGACATCCTCATAGCTTATGGCTTTGAAAATCAGAAGGGATGAAATTTGTGAGGGTATACAACCAGCAGACTTAAAGCTTGGAACTTTTAAAAATCAGCTGTCTCAGCTCTGAGAGAGCACAGAAGGTGATAGGAAGCTGAGATCTGTCCTTAAAGAGAAAGTACAGCAAACAGTGTAGAGAAGCATGGGTGAAGCAGGTTGAAAGATGCTTGAGGATTAAACAAGGGAGACATAGTTCCTGGACTCAGAGTTTGCTAAGGGACTTGTCAAGGAACAAAGGAGCTGGCAGGTGCTATTTCCCTCTACGGCCCCTCAGTATAAGCACACACCTACCTGCAAGACCAAGCACAATCTAGCAATCACTAACTTGCATAAACCATGGCCCATCCCCAAGCCTCCCAGACCTGCTTCAGTCCCAGTGCTGTGGATACCCTCCCTGATAAGACCCACACAATCCTTGACAACAATATGTCTCCCCATCACCTACAGAACACGCATGCGTCTTGTTAAAACAGCACACCCCATGTGTTGTGCACAATGACACAGTCCAGATCCAGTCTCTGTTTTTGCTATGCATTACCTTCAGAGGAGAACCAGCCTCACCAAGTTAAAAATGTATGTTCTGCCCCGTATTTTCAAGAACAAGCAATATATCTGACCTTCCTAACCGAGAGATATTCTCTGAGAAGTAGGCCAAATGAGCAGACAGAGGACTATGTCCTAAACGAAAGAAGAGGACAAAGCCACAGCAAGAGACCTAAACAAAATGGATATAAGGAACATGCCTGACAGAAAATTTAAGATAACAATTATAAAGATACTCACTGGGGAAATGAAAAGAGGGAGGACATCAGAAGGGGGAACATCATTGAGACTCTTAACAAAGAGATATGAAAGAAATAATCAGAGATGTGGAACACAACAAATGAAATGAAGAATATACTAGATAGAATAATTAGCAGGATGGACGAAGCAGAGGAACAAATTAATGAACTAGAAGACAGTAATGGAAAGTAATCAAGCGGAACAAATGAGAGGAAAAAGAAGTATGCAAAAATGAGAAGAGACTTAGGGAATTCAGTGACTCCATCCAGTGTAACAACACCCACATTAGAGGGATCCCAGAAGGTGAAAAGGGGGAAAAGGGGGCAGAAAATCTATTTGAGCAAAGAAGAGCTGAAAACGTAACCTAATCTGGTGAAGGAAACCTATACAAATCCATAAGGCATAGAGATCCCCTCCCACAAAGTCAACCGAAGGAGGTCCACATCAAGACACATAGTAATCCAAATGGGAAAAGGTAGTGATAAAGAAAAAACATTTAAAGCAGCAAGATAAAAGAAGACAGGTAACATGCAAGGGAAAGCCCATAAAGCTATCAGCTGAGTTTTCAGCAGAAACTATGCAGGACAGAAGAAAGTGGCGTTAAATATTCAAAGTGCTGAATGAGAAAAATCTGCAGCAAGGAATAATTTATCCAGCAAGCCTATCCTTCAGTAAAGAAGGGGAGAAAAAGAGTTTCTTAGCCACACAAACTAAAAGAGTTCATGACCACTAAATTAACTACAAAAAATATTGAAGGGGACACTATGAGTGGAAAAAAATCGTAAGTGAGAGTATGACAATAATGAATCAAGGAAGCAGTAAAAATAAGTATTTCTGTAAAAATCAGTTAAGGGATTCACAAAATTAAAGGATGTAAAATATGAAAACATATACCCTAACACATGAGGAGGAGTCAACAGTGGGTTTGAACTTAAACAGCATTCAACTTAATATAGACCGAAAAGGCTATATATAATCCAGGGGGTCACCACAAACCCAAAGCACTAATACACATGCAAAAGATAAAGGGAAAGAAATCCAAGAATATCATTAAAGAAAACGAGCAAACCATGAGAGAGAGAGCAAGAGAAGAAAGGATCAGAGAAAAACTACACAAAAAACTATGAAACAAGTAACAAAACATCAATAAATACATGTCTAATGATAATCAGTTTGAATGTAAATGGACTAAATGCTCCAAGCAAAAGAGCATGACAGAGTTTGTCTATATATATAAAAGATTTCACACCTAAAGACACCTGCAGATGGAAATTAAGAGATGGAGAAACATGAATCATGCAAGTGGATGTCAAAAGAAGTCAGAGTAGCAATCCTTATATCAGACAAAATAGAGTTTTTTAAAATTGAAATTGAATTAGCCAACATAGAGTACACCAGTAGTTTCAAATGTAGCGTTCCACAATTCATCAGTTGTGTATAACACCCAGTGTTCATCACATCACAGGCATTCCTTAATGCCCATCACACAGTTACCCCATCTCCCCAGCCACCTTTCCTCCAGCAACCCTCAGTTGGTTTCCAATAGTTAGGAACCTGTCATGGATTTTCTTCCTCTCTGGTTTCTTCGCATTCATTTTCCCTCCCTTCCCCTATGATCCTCTGTGCTGTTCCTTCTATTCCACATATGAGTAAAACCATATAATAATTGTTTTTCTCTGACTGACTTATTTTGCTCAGCATAATACCCTCCAGTGCCATCCACATCGATATGCTCAATATTGATCCTTTCTGATGGCTGAGTCATATTCCATTGTATATGTATATACCATGTTTTCTTTATCCATTTATCTGTCGATGGATGTCTTGGTTCCTTCCACGGTTTGGCTATTGTGGACAATGTTGCTATAAACATTCGGGGTGCAGTTGCCCCTTCAGATCACTACATTGGTAGCTTTGGGGTAAATAAAATTGCTGGGTTGTAAGGGAGCTCTGTTTTAAGTTCTTGAGGAACCTCCATATTGTTTTCCAAAGTGGCTGTACCAGTTTTCATTCCCACTTAGAAGTGTAAGAGAGTTCCCCTTTCTCCTCACCAACATTTGTTATTTCTTCGCTTGTTAATTTTTGCAATTCTGACTGGTGTGAAGTGGTATCTCATTGTCATTTGGATTTCTTTTTCCCCATGCCAAGTGATGTTGAGCAGTTTGTCATATGTCTGTTGGCCATTTGTGTGTCTTCTTTGGAGAAATATCTGTTCATATCTTCTGCCCATTTCTTGACTCACTTATTTGTTTTTTGGGTGTTGAGTTTGGGTGTTGAAAGGTAGTAAAGCGTACGGCACATTCATGATGCTTCCACACGCAATTTTGGAATTGCTTCTCTCTCTAGGATACCTGAAGATGTTAGTGGAGAGTTGCTGTATACGCAGACTTGCTTTTCCCAGGTGAGTGCATGGGACATTCCTTATTCCCTCACGCGCGCGCGCGCACACACACACACACACACACACACACACACACACACACAGAGTTGAACATGATTCTGTCTCGTCAGGAAAGAAGATGTTCGTTGAGAGACGGTTTCTCACCGATGCTTTTGGGTTCTTGCTTTTATTCCCCCCGGAGAGTGAAGTGTAGGCGCTTTTTCCGTAGGCTTCCGTACACACCCTTGAGAAGCCTTCCGTCAGCCAGAAACAAGCCGTGAGTTGAAAGAGGCGTTCCACGCAGACCTCCTTCTCAGAGCGAAGCCTGTCACACTTTTCCTTGTGAAGTAAACTAGAGAGATACAAATACTTTAGCAATGATTGTTTAAACAAAAAAGGACTAAATATCCCAATCAGAAAACATAGACTGTAAAGAGGAAGCAAGACCCATCTCTATGCTGCCTACCAGAGAATCACTTCAGACCTAAAAATAAAAGCAGATTCGAAGTAATGGGAAACAAAAGCATTTATCATGCAAATGGAAGTGAAAAGAAAGTTGGAGTCGTAATATTTTTATGAGACAAAATAAACTGAATTGTGGGGAAGATGGCAGAGTAGAAGGACCCTAAACTCACCTCATCCCACAGATACAACTAGATCACACTCACACCAGAGTCACCCAGAAATGGACCTTCAGATTTCCCAACAAAACTCTACAACTAAATGGAGAGAGGAAATCACATCAAAGATGGTAGGAAGGACAAGGACTCTGTAGGAATCTAAACCCCATATTTCTGACCACCAGAGGGAGGGAACCACAGTCATAGAGGGGCCAGAAACAAACTACTACACCGGGGAGCCTCTAAAGTGTAGAGACATCCTCATAGCTTATGGCTTTGAAAATCAGAAGGGATGAAATTTGTGAGGGTATACAACCAGCAGACTTAAAGCTTGGAACTTTTAAAAATCAGCTGTCTCAGCTCTGAGAGAGCACAGAAGGTGATAGGGAGCTGAGATCTGTCCTTAAAGAGAAAGTACAGCAAACAGTGTGGAGAAGCTTGGGTGAAGCAGGTTGAAAGATGCTTGAGGATTAAACAAGGGAGACATAGTTCCTGGACTCAGAGTTTGCTAAGGGACTTGTCAAGGAACAAAGGAGCTGGCAGGTGCTATTTCCCTCTACGGCCCCTCAGTATAAGCACACACCTACCTGCAAGACCAAGCACAATCTAGCAATCACTAACTTGCATAAACCATGGCCCATCCCCAAGCCTCCCAGACCTGCTTCAGTCCCAGTGCTGTGGATACCCTCCCTGATAAGACCCACACAATCCTTGACAACAATATGTCTCCCCATCACCTACAGAACACGCATGCGTCTTGTTAAAACAGCACACCCCATGTGTTGTGCACAATGACACAGTCCAGATCCAGTCTCTGTTTTTGCTATGCATTACCTTCAGAGGAGAACCAGCCTCACCAAGTTAAAAATGTATGTTCTGCCCCGTATTTTCAAGAACAAGCAATATATCTGACCTTCCTAACCGAGAGATATTCTCTGAGAAGTAGGCCAAATGAGCAGACAGAGGACTATGTCCTAAACGAAAGAAGAGGACAAAGCCACAGCAAGAGACCTAAACAAAATGGATATAAGGAACATGCCTGACAGAAAATTTAAGATAACAATTATAAAGATACTCACTGGGGAAATGAAAAGAGGGAGGACATCAGAAGGGGGAACATCATTGAGACTCTTAACAAAGAGATATGAAAGAAATAATCAGAGATGTGGAACACAAGAAATGAAATGAAGAATATACTAGATAGAATAATTAGCAGGATGGACGAAGCAGAGGAACAAATTAATGAACTAGAAGACAGTAATGGAAAGTAATCAAGCGGAACAAATGAGAGGAAAAAGAAGTATGCAAAAATGAGAAGAGACTTAGGGAATTCAGTGACTCCATCCAGTGTAACAACACCCACATTAGAGGGATCCCAGAAGGTGAAAAGGGGGAAAAGGGGGCAGAAAATCTATTTGAGCAAAGAAGAGCTGAAAACGTAACCTAATCTGGTGAAGGAAACCTATACAAATCCATAAGGCATAGAGATCCCCTCCCACAAAGTCAACCGAAGGAGGTCCACATCAAGACACATAGTAATCCAAATGGGAAAAGGTAGTGATAAAGAAAAAACATTGAAAGCAGCAAGATAAAAGAAGACAGGTAACATGCAAGGGAAAGCCCATAAAGCTATCAGCTGAGTTTTCAGCAGAAACTATGCAGGACAGAAGAAAGTGGCGTTAAATATTCAAAGTGCTGAATGAGAAAAATCTGCAGCAAGGAATAATTTATCCAGCAAGCCTATCCTTCAGAAAAGAAGGGGAGAAAAAGAGTTTCTTAGCCACACAATCTAAAAGAGTTCATGACCACTAAATTAACTACAAAAAATATTGAAGGGGACACTATGAGTGGAAAAAAATCGTAAGTGAGAGTATGACAATAATGAATCAAGGAAGCAGTAAAAATAAGTATTTCTGTAAAAATCAGTTAAGGGATTCACAAAATTAAAGGATGTAAAATATGAAAACATATACCCTAACACATGAGGAGGAGTCAACAGTGGGTTTGAACTTAAACAGCATTCAACTTAATATAGACCGAAAAGGCTATATATAATCCAGGGGGTCACCACAAACCCAAAGCACTAATACACATGCAAAAGATAAAGGGAAAGAAATCCAAGAATATCATTAAAGAAAACGAGCAAACCATGAGAGAGAGAGCAAGAGAAGAAAGGATCAGAGAAAAACTACACAAAAAACTATGAAACAAGTAACAAAACATCAATAAATACATGTCTAATGATAATCAGTTTGAATGTAAATGGACTAAATGCTCCAAGCAAAAGAGCATGACAGAGTTTGTCTATATATATAAAAGATTTCACACCTAAAGACACCTGCAGATGGAAATTAAGAGATGGAGAAACATTAATCATGCAAGTGGATGTCAAAAGAAGTCAGAGTAGCAATCCTTATATCAGAACAAATAGAGTTTTTTAAAATTGAAATTGAATTAGCCAACATAGAGTACACCAGTAGTTTCAAATGTAGCGTTCCACAATTCATCAGTTGTGTATAACTCCCAGTGTTCATCACATCACATGCATTCCTTAATGCCCATCACACAGTTACCCCATCTCCCCAGGCACCTTTCCTCCAGCAACCCTCAGTTGGTTTCCAATAGTTAGGAACCTGTCATGGATTTTCTTCCTCTCTGGTTTCTTCGCATTCATTTTCCCTCCCTTCCCCTATGATCCTCTGTGCTGTTCCTTCTATTCCACATATGAGTAAAACCATATAATAATTGTTTTTCTCTGACTGACTTATTTTGCTCAGCATAATACCCTCCAGTGCCATCCACATGGATATGCTAAATATTGATCCTTTCCGATGGCTGAGTCATATTCCATTATATATGTATATACCATGTTTTCTTTATCCATTTATCTGTCGATGAATGTCTCGGTTCCTTCCACGGTTTGGCTATTGTGGACAATGTTGCTATAAACATTCGGGGTGCAGTTGCCCCTTCAGATCACTACATTTGTAGCTTTGGGGTATATAAAATTGCTGGGTTGTAAGGGAGCTCTGTTTTAAGTTCTTGAGGAACCTCCATATTGTTTTCCAAAGTGGCTGTACCAGTTTTCATTCCCACTTAGAAGTGTAAGAGAGTTCCCCTTTCTCCTCCCCAACATTTGTTATTTCTCGGCTTGTTAATTTTTCAATTCTGACTGGTGTGAAATGGTATCTCATTGTCATTTGGATTTCTTTTTCCCCATGCCAAGTGCTGTTGAGCAGTTTGTCATATGTCTGTTGGCCATTTGTGTGTCTTCTTTGGAGAAATATCTGTTCATATCTTCTGCCCATTTCTTGACTCACTTATTTGTTTTTTGGATGTTGAGTTTGGGTGTTGAAAGGTAGTAAAGCGTACGGCACATTCATGATGCTTCCACACCCACTTTTGGAAATGCTTCTCTCTCAAGGATACCTGAATATGTTAGTGGAGAGTTGCCGTATACGCAGACTTGCTTTTCCCAGGTGAGTGCATGGCACATTCCTTATTCCCTCACGCGCGCGCGCGCGCACACACACACACACACACACACACACAGAGAGAGTTGAACATGTTTTTGTCTCGTCAGGAAAGAAGGTGTTCGTTGCGAGACGGTTTCTCACCGATGCTTTTGGGTTCTTGCTTTTATTCCCCCCGGAGAGTGAAGTGTAGGCGCTTTTTCCGTAGGCTTCCGTACACACCCTTGAGAAGCCTTCCGTCAGCCAGAAACAAGCCGTGAGTTGAAAGAGGCGTTCCACGCAGACCTCCTTCTTAGAGCGAAGCCTTTCACACTTTTCCTTGTGAAGTAAATTAGAGAGATACTAATACTTTATCAATGATTGCTTTAACAAAAAAGGACTAAATATCCCAATCAGAATACATAGACTGTAAAGAGGAAGCAAGACCCATCTCTCTGCTGCCTACCAGAGAATCACTTCAGACCTAAAAATAAAAGCAGATTCGAAGTAATGGGAAACAAAACCATTTATCATGCAAATGGAAGTGAAAAGAAAGTTGGAGTCGTAATATTTTTATGAGACAAAATAAACTGAATTGTGGGGAAGATGGCAGAGTAGAAGGACCCTAAACTCACCTCATCCCACAGATACAACTAGATCACACTCACACCAGAGTCACCCAGAAATGTACCTTCAGATTTCCCAACAAAACTCTACAACTAAATGGAGAGAGGAAATCACATCAAAGATGGTAGGAAGGACAAGGACTCTGTAGGAATCTAAACCCCATATTTCTGACCACCAGAGGGAGGGAACCACAGTCACAGAGGGGCCAGAAACAAACTACTACACCGGGGAGCCTCTAAAGCGTAGAGACATCCTCATAGCTTATGGCTTTGAAAATCAGAAGGGATGACATTTGTGAGCGTATACAACCAGTAGACTTAAAGCTTGGAACTTTTAAAAATCAGCTGTCTCAGCTCTGAGAGAGCACAGAAGGTGATAGGAAGCTGAGATCTGTCCTTAAAGAGAAAGCACAGCAAACAGTCTGGAGAAGCTTGGGTGAAGCAGGTTGAAAGCTGCTTGTGGATTAAACAAGGGAGACATAGTTCCTGAACTCAGAGTTTGCTAAGGGACTTGTCCAGGAACAAAGGAGCTGGCAGGTTCCATTTCCCTCTACGGCCCCTCATTGTAAACACACACCTACCTGCAAGACCAAGCTCAATCTAGCAATCACTAACTTGTATAACCATGGCCCATCCCCACACTTACCACACCTGCTTCAGTCCCAGTGCTGTGGATACCCTACCTGATAAGACCCACACAATCCTTGAGAACAATATGTCTCCCCATCACCCACAGAACACGCATGCATCTTGTTAAAACAGCACACCCCATGTGTTGTGCACAATGACACAGTCCAGATCCAGTCTCTGTTGTTGCTATGCATTACCTTCAGAGGAGAACCAGCATCACGAAGTTAAAAATGGATGTTCTGCCCCGTATTTTCAAGAAGAAGCAATATATCTGACCTTCCTAACCGAGAGATATTCTCTGAGAAGTAGGCCAAATGAGCAGACAGAGGACTATGTCCTAAACGAAAGAAGAGGACAAAGCCACAGCAAGAGACCTAAACAAAATGGATATAAGGAACATGCCTGACAGAAAATATAAGATAACAATTATAAAGATACTCACTGGGGAAATGAAAAGAGGGAGGACATCAGAAGGGGGAACATCATTGAGACTCTTAACAAAGAGATATGAAAGAAATAATCAGAGATGTGGAACACAAGAAATGAAATTAAGAATATACTAGATAGAATAATTAGCAGGATGGACGAAGCAGAGGAACAAATTAAAGAACTAGAAGACAGTAATGGAAAGTAATCAAGCGGAACAAATGAGAGGAAAAAGAAGTATGCAGAAATGAGAAGAGACTTAGGGAATTCAGTGACTCCATCCAGTGTAACAACACCCACATTAGAGGGATCCCAGAAGGTGAAAAGGGGGAAAAGGGGGCAGAAAATCTATTTGAGCAAAGAAGAGCTGAAAACTTAACCTAATCTGGTGAAGGAAACCTATACAAATACATAAGGCATAGAGATCCCCTCCCACAAAGTCAACCGAAGGAGGTCCACATCAAGACACATAGTAATCCAAATGGGAAAAGGTAGTGATAAAGAAAAAACATTGAAAGCAGCAAGATAAAAGAAGACAGGTAACATGCAAGGGAAAGCCCATAAAGCTATCAGCTGAGTTTTCAGCAGAAACTATGCAGGACAGAAGAAAGTGGCGTTAAATATTCAAAGTGCTGAATGAGAAAAATCTGCAGCAAGGAATAATTTATCCAGCAAGCCTATCCTTCAGAAAAGAAGGGGAGAAAAAGAGTTTCTTAGCCACACAAACTAAAAGAGTTCATGACCACTAAATTAACTACAAAAAATATTGAAGGGGACACTATGAGTGGAAAAAAATCGTAAGTGAGAGTATGACAATAATGAATCAAGGAAGCAGTAAAAATAAGTATTTCTGTAAAAATCAGTTAAGGGATTCACAAAATTAAAGGATGTAAAATATGAAAACATATACCCTAACACATGAGGAGGAGTCAACAGTGGGTTTGAACTTAAAAAGCATTCAACTTAATATAGACCGAAAAGGCTATATATAATCCAGGGGGTCACCACAAACCCAAAGCACTAATACACATGCAAAAGATAAAGGGAAAGAAATCCAAGAATATCATTAAAGAAAACGAGGAAACCATGAGAGAGAGAGCAAGAGAAGAAAGGATCAGAGAAAAACTACACAAAAAACTATGAAACAAGTAACAAAACATCAATAAATACATGTCTAATGATAATCAGTTTGAATGTAAATGGACTAAATGCTCCAAGCAAAAGAGCATGACAGAGTTTGTCTATATATATAAAAGATTTCACACCTAAAGACACCTGCAGATGGAAATTAAGAGATGGAGAAACATTAATCATGCAAGTGGATGTCAAAAGAAGTCAGAGTAGCAATCCTTATATCAGACAAAATAGACTTTTTTAAAATTGAAATTGAATTAGCCAACATAGAGTACACCAGTAGTTTCAAATGTAGCGTTCCACAATTCATCAGTTGTGTATAACACCCAGTGTTCATCACATCACAGGCATTCCTTAATGCCCATCACACAGTTACCCCATCTCCCCAGCCACCTTTCCTCCAGCAACCCTCAGTTGGTTTCCAATAGTTAGGAACCTGTCATGGATTTTCTTCCTCTCTGGTTTCTTCGCATTCATTTTCCCTCCCTTCCCCTATGATCCTCTGTGCTGTTCCTTCTATTCCACATATGAGTAAAACCATATAATAATTGTTTTTCTCTGACTGACTTATTTTGCTCAGCATAATACCCTCCAGTGCCATCCACATCGATATGCTCAATATTGATCCTTTCTGATGGCTGAGTCATATTCCATTGTATATGTATATACCATGTTTTCTTTATCCATTTATCTGTCGATGGATGTCTTGGTTCCTTCCACGGTTTGGCTATTGTGGACAATGTTGCTATAAACATTCGGGGTGCAGTTGCCCCTTCAGATCACTACATTGGTAGCTTTGGGGTAAATAAAATTGCTGGGTTGTAAGGGAGCTCTGTTTTAAGTTCTTGAGGAACCTCCATATTGTTTTCCAAAGTGGCTGTACCAGTTTTCATTCCCACTTAGAAGTGTAAGAGAGTTCCCCTTTCTCCTCACCAACATTTGTTATTTCTTCGCTTGTTAATTTTTGCAATTCTGACTGGTGTGAAGTGGTATCTCATTGTCATTTGGATTTCTTTTTCCCCATGCCAAGTGATGTTGAGCAGTTTGTCATATGTCTGTTGGCCATTTGTGTGTCTTCTTTGGAGAAATATCTGTTCATATCTTCTGCCCATTTCTTGACTCACTTATTTGTTTTTTGGGTGTTGAGTTTGGGTGTTGAAAGGTAGTAAAGCGTACGGCACATTCATGATGCTTCCACACGCAATTTTGGAAATGCTTCTCTCTCTAGGATACCTGAAGATGTTAGTGGAGAGTTGCTGTATACGCAGACTTGCTTTTCCCAGGTGAGTGCATGGGACATTCCTTATTCCCTCACGCGCGCGCGCGCGCACACACACACACACACACACACACACACACACACAGAGTTGAACATGATTCTGTCTCGTCAGGAAAGAAGATGTTCGTTGAGAGACGGTTTCTCACCGATGCTTTTGGGTTCTTGCTTTTATTCCCCCCGGAGAGTGAAGTGTAGGCGCTTTTTCCGTAGGCTTCCGTACACACCCTTGAGAAGCCTTCCGTCAGCCAGAAACAAGCCGTGAGTTGAAAGAGGCGTTCCACGCAGACCTCCTTCTCAGAGCGAAGCCTGTCACACTTTTCCTTGTGAAGTAAACTAGAGAGATACAAATACTTTAGCAATGATTGTTTTAACAAAAAAGGACTAAATATCCCAATCAGAAAACATAGACTGTAAAGAGGAAGCAAGACCCATCTCTATGCTGCCTACCAGAGAATCACTTCAGACCTAAAAATAAAAGCAGATTCGAAGTAATGGGAAACAAAAGCATTTATCATGCAAATGGAAGTGAAAAGAAAGTTGGAGTCGTAATATTTTTATGAGACAAAATAAACTGAATTGTGGGGAAGATGGCAGAGTAGAAGGACCCTAAACTCACCTCATCCCACAGATACAACTAGATCACACTCACACCAGAGTCACCCAGAAATGGACCTTCAGATTTCCCAACAAAACTCTACAACTAAATGGAGAGAGGAAATCACATCAAAGATGGTAGGAAGGACAAGGACTCTGTAGGAATCTAAACCCCATATTTCTGACCACCAGAGGGAGGGAACCACAGTCATAGAGGGGCCAGAAACAAACTACTACACCGGGGAGCCTCTAAAGCGTAGAGACATCCTCATAGCTTATGGCTTTGAAAATCAGAAGGGATGACATTTGTGAGCGTATACAACCAGCAGACTTAAAGCTTGGAACTTTTAAAAATCAGCTGTCTCAGCTCTGAGAGAGCACAGAAGGTGATAGGAAGCTGAGATCTGTCCTTAAAGAGAAAGTACAGCAAACAGTGTGGAGAAGCTTGGGTGAAGCAGGTTGAAAGATGCTTGAGGATTAAACAAGGGAGACATAGTTCCTGGACTCAGAGTTTGCTAAGGGACTTGTCAAGGAACAAAGGAGCTGGCAGGTGCTATTTCCCTCTACGGCCCCTCAGTATAAGCACACACCTACCTGCAAGACCAAGCACAATCTAGCAATCACTAACTTGCATAAACCATGGCCCATCCCCAAGCCTCCCAGACCTGCTTCAGTCCCAGTGCTGTGGATACCCTCCCTGATAAGACCCACACAATCCTTGGCAACAATATGTCTCCCCATCACCTACAGAACACGCATGCGTCTTGTTAAAACAGCACACCCCATGTGTTGTGCACAATGACACAGTCCAGATCCAGTCTCTGTTGTTGCTATGCATTACCTTCAGAGGAGAACCAGCATCACCAAGTTATAAATGTATGTTCTGCCCAGTATTTTCAAGAACAAGCAATATATCTGCCCTTCCTAACAGAGAGATATTCTCTGAGAAGTAGGCCAAATGAGCAGACAGATGACTATGTCCTAAACGAATGAAGAGGACAAAGCCACAGCAAGACACCTAAAAAAATGGATATAAGGAACATGCCTGAGAGAAAATTTAAGATAACAAGTATAAAGATACTCACTGGGGAAATGAAAAGAGGGAGGACATCAGAAGGGGGAACATCATTGAGACTCTTAACAAAGAGATATGAAAGAAATAATCAGAGATGTGGAACACAATAAATGTAATTAAGAATATACTAGATAGAATAATTAGCAGGATGGACGAAGCAGAGGAACAAATTAATGAACTAGAAGACAGTAATGGAAAGTAATCAAGCGGAAAAAATGAGAGGAAAAAGAAGTATGCAAAAATGAGAAGAGATTAGGGAATTCAGTGACTCCATCCAGTGTAACAACACCCACATTAGAGGGATCCCAGAAGGTGAAAAGGGGGAAAAGGGGGCAGAAAATCTATTTGAGCAAAGAAGAGCTGAAAACGTAACCTAATCTGGTGAAGGAAACCTATACAAATCCATAAGGCATAGAGATCCCCTCCCACAAAGTCAACCGAAGGAGGTCCACATCAAGACACATAGTAATCCAAATGGGAAAAGGTAGTGATAAAGAAAAAACATTGAAAGCAGCAAGATAAAAGAAGACAGGTAACATGCAAGGGAAAGCCCATAAAGCTATCAGCTGAGTTTTCAGCAGAAACTATGCAGGACAGAAGAAAGTGGCGTTAAATATTCAAAGTGCTGAATGAGAAAAATCTGCAGCAAGGAATAATTTATCCAGCAAGCCTATCCTTCAGAAAAGAAGGGGAGAAAAAGAGTTTCTTAGCCACACAAACTAAAAGAGTTCATGACCACTAAATTAACTACAAAAAATATTGAAGGGGACGCTATGAGTGGAAAAAAATCGTAAGTGAGAGTATGACAATAATGAATCAAGGAAGCAGTAAAAATAAGTATTTCTGTAAAAATCAGTTAAGGGATTCACAAAATAAAAGGATGTAAAATATGAAAACATATACCCTAACACATGAGGAGGAGTCAACAGTGGGTTTGAACTTAAACAGCATTCAACTTAATATAGACCGAAAAGGCTATATATAATCCAGGGGGTCACCACAAACCCAAAGCACTAATACACATGCAAAAGATAAAGGGAAAGAAATCCAAGAATATCATTAAAGAAAACGAGCAAACCATGAGAGAGAGAGCAAGAGAAGAAAGGATCAGAGAAAAACTACACAAAAAACTATGAAACAAGTAACAAAACATCAATAAATGCATGTCTAACGATAATCAGTTTGAATGTAAATGGACTAAATGCTCCAACCAAAAGAGCATGACAGAGTTTGTCTATATATATAAAAGATTTCACACCTAAAGACACCTGCAGATGGAAATTAAGAGATGGAGAAACATTAATCATGCAAGTGGATGTCAAAAGAAGTCAGAGTAGCAATCCTTATATCAGACAAAATAGACTTTTTTAAAATTGAAATTGAATTAGCCAACATAGAGTACACCAGTAGTTTCAAATGTAGCGTTCCACAATTCATCAGTTGTGTATAACTCCCAGTGTTCATCACATCACAGGCATTCCTTAATGCCCATCACACAGTTACCCCATCTCCCCAGCCACCTTTCCTCCAGCAACCCTCAGTTGGTTTCCAATAGTTAGGAACCTGTCATGGATTTTCTTCCTCTCTGGTTTCTTCGCATTCATTTTCCCTCCCTTCCCCTATGATCCTCTGTGCTGTTCCTTCTATTCCACATATGAGTAAAACCATATAATAATTGTTTTTCTCTGACTGACTTATTTTGCTCAGCATAATACCCTCCAGTGCCATCCACATGGATATGCTAAATATTGATCCTTTCTGATGGCTGAGTCATATTCCATTGTATATGTATATACCATGTTTTCTTTATCCATTTATCTGTCGATGAATGTCTCGGTTCCTTCCACGGTTTGGCTATTGTGGACAATGTTGCTATAAACATTCGGGGTGCAGTTGCCCCTTCAGATCACTACATTTGTAGCTTTGGGGTATATAAAATTGCTGGGTTGTAAGGGAGCTCTGTTTTAAGTTCTTGAGGAACCTCCATATTGTTTTCCAAAGTGGCTGTACCAGTTTTCATTCCCACTTAAAAGTGTAAGAGAGTTCCCCTTTCTCCTCACCAACATTTGTTATTTCTCGGCTTGTTAATTTTTCAATTCTGACTGGTGTGAAGTGGTATCTCATTGTCATTTGGATTTCTTTTTCCCCATGCCAAGTGCTGTTGAGCAGTTTGTCATATGTCTGTTGGCCATTTGTGTGTCTTCTTTGGAGAAATATCTGTTCATATCTTCTGCCCATTTCTTGACTCACTTATTTGTTTTTTGGATGTTGAGTTTGGGTGTTGAAAGGTAGTAAAGCGTACGGCACATTCATGATGCTTCCACACCCACTTTTGGAAATGCTTCTCTCTCAAGGATACCTGAATATGTTAGTGGAGAGTTGCCGTATACGCAGACTTGCTTTTCCCAGGTGAGTGCATGGCACATTCCTTATTCCCTCACGCGCGCGCGCGCGCGCACACACACACACACACACACACACACACACAGAGAGAGAGTTGAACATGTTTCTGTCTCATCAGGAAAGAAGGTGTTCGTTGCGAGACGGTTTCTCACCGATGCTTTTGGGTTCTTGCTTTTATTCCCCCCGGAGAGTGAAGTGTAGGCGCTTTTTCCGTAGGCTTCCGTACACACCCTTGAGAAGCCTGCCGTCAGCCAGAAACAAGCCGTGAGTTGAAAGAGGCGTTCCACGCAGACCTCCTTCTCAGAGCGAAGCCTTTCACACTTTTCCTTGTGAAGTAAACTAGAGAGATACAAATACTTTATCAATGATTGCTTTAACAAAAAAGGACTAAATATCCCAATCAGAAAACATAGACTGCAAAGAGGAAGCAAGACCCATCTCTCTGCTGCCTACCAGAGAATCACTTCAGACCTAAAAATAAAAGCAGATTCGAAGTAATGGGAAACAAAACCATTTATCATGCAAATGGAAGTGAAAAGAAAGTTGGAGTCGTAATATTTTTATGAGACAAAATAAACTGAATTGTGGGGAAGATGGCAGAGTAGAAGGACCCTAAACTCACCTCATCCCACAGATACAACTAGATCACACTCACACCAGAGTCACCCAGAAATGGACCTTCAGATTTCCCAACAAAACTATACAACTAAATGGAGAGAGGAAATCACATCAAAGATGGTAGGAAGGACAAGGACTCTGTAGGAATCTAAACCCCATATTTCTGACCACCAGAGGGAGGGAACCACAGTCACAGAGGGGCCAGAAACAAACTACTACACCGTGGAGCCTCTAAAGCGTAGAGACATCCTCATAGCTTATGGCTTTGAAAATCAGAAGGGATGACATTTGTGAGCGTATACAACCAGCAGACTTAAAGCTTGGAACTTTTAAAAATCAGCTGTCTCAGCTCTGAGAGAGCACAGAAGGTGATAGGAAGCTGAGATCTGTCCTTAAAGAGAAAGCACAGCAAACAGTCTGGAGAAGCTTGGGTGAAGCAGGTTGAAAGCTGCTTGAGGATTAAACAAGGGAGACATAGTTCCTGAACTCAGAGTTTGCTAAGGGACTTGTCCAGGAACAAAGGAGCTGGCAGGTTCCATTTCCCTCTACGGCCCCTCATTGTAAACACACACCTACCTGCAAGACCAAGCACAATCTAGCAATCACTAACTTGTATAACCATGGCCCATCCCCACACTTACCACACCTGCTTCAGTCCCAGTGCTGTGGATACCCTACCTGATAAGACCCACACAATCCTTGACAACAATATGTCTCCCCATCACCCACAGAACACGCATGCATCTTGTTAAAACAGCACACCCCATGTGTTGTGCACAATGACACAGTCCAGATCCAGTCTCTGTTGTTGCTATGCATTACCTTCAGAGGAGAACCAGCATCACGAAGTTAAAAATGTATGTTCTGCCCCGTATTTTCAAGAAGAAGCAATATATCTGACCTTCCTAACCGAGAGATATTCTCTGAGAAGTAGGCCAAATGAGCAGACAGAGGACTATGTCCTAAACGAAAGAAGAGGACAAAGCCACAGCAAGAGACCTAAACAAAATGGATATAAGGAACATGCCTGACAGAAAATTTAAGATAACAATTATAAAGATACTCACTGGGGAAATGAAAAGAGGGAGGACATCAGAAGGGGGAACATCATTGAGACTCTTAACAAAGAGATATGAAAGAAATAATCAGAGTTGTGGAACACAACAAATGAAATGAAGAATATACTAGATAGAATAATTAGCAGGATGGACGAAGCAGAGGAACAAATTAATGAACTAGAAGACAGTAATGGAAAGTAATCAAGCGGAACAAATGAGAGGAAAAAGAAGTATGCAAAAATGAGAAGAGACTTAGGGAATTCAGTGACTCCATCCAGTGTAACAACACCCACATTAGAGGGATCCCAGAAGGTGAAAAGGGGGAAAAGGGGGCAGAAAATCTATTTGAGCAAAGAAGAGCTGAAAACTTAACCTAATCTGGTGAAGGAAACCTATACAAATCCATAAGGCATAGAGATCCCCTCCCACAAAGTCAACCGAAGGAGGTCCACATCAAGACACATAGTAATCCAAATGGGAAAAGGTAGTGATAAAGAAAAAACATTTAAAGCAGCAAGATAAAAGAAGACAGGTAACATGCAAGGGAAAGCCCATAAAGCTATCAGTTGAGTTTTCAGCAGAAACTATGCAGGACAGAAGAAAGTGGCGTTAAATATTCAAAGTGCTGAATGAGAAAAATCTGCAGCAAGGAATAATTTATCCAGCAAGCCTATCCTTCAGAAAAGAAGGGGAGAAAAAGAGTTTCTTAGCCACACAAACTAAAAGAGTTCATGACCACTAAATTAACTACAAAAAATATTGAAGGGGACACTATGAGTGGAAAAAAATCGTAAGTGAGAGTATGACAATAATGAATCAAGGAAGCAGTAAAAATAAGTATTTCTGTAAAAATCAGTTAAGGGATTCACAAAATTAAAGGATGTAAAATATGAAAACATATACCCTAACACATGAGGAGGAGTCAACAGTGGGTTTGAACTTAAACAGCATTCAACTTAATATAGACCGAAAAGGCTATATATAATCCAGGGGGTCACCACAAACCCAAAGCACTAATACAGATGCAAAAGATAAAGGGAAAGAAATCCAAGAATATCATTAAAGAAAACGAGCAAACCATGAGAGAGAGAGCAAGAGAAGAAAGGATCAGAGAAAAACTACACAAAAAACTATGAAACAAGTAACAAAACATCAATAAATACATGTCTAATGATAATCAGTTTGAATGTAAATGGACTAAATGCTCCAAGCAAAAGAGCATGACAGAGTTTGTCTATATATATAAAAGATTTCACACCTAAAGACACCTGCAGATGGAAATTAAGAGATGGAGAAACATGAATCATGCAAGTGGATGTCAAAAGAAGTCAGAGTAGCAATCCTTATATCAGACAAAATAGAGTTTTTTAAAATTGAAATTGAATTAGCCAACATAGAGTACACCAGTAGTTTCAAATGTAGCGTTCCACAATTCATCAGTTGTGTATAACACCCAGTGTTCATCACATCACAGGCATTCCTTAATGCCCATCACACAGTTACCCCATCTCCCCAGCCACCTTTCCTCCAGCAACCCTCAGTTGGTTTCCAATAGTTAGGAACCTGTCATGGATTTTCTTCCTCTCTGGTTTCTTCGCATTCATTTTCCCTCCCTTCCCCTATGATCCTCTGTGCTGTTCCTTCTATTCCACATATGAGTAAAACCATATAATAATTGTTTTTCTCTGACTGACTTATTTTGCTCAGCATAATACCCTCCAGTGCCATCCACATCGATATGCTCAATATTGATCCTTTCTGATGGCTGAGTCATATTCCATTGTATATGTATATACCATGTTTTCTTTATCCATTTATCTGTCGATGGATGTCTTGGTTCCTTCCACGGTTTGGCTATTGTGGACAATGTTGCTATAAACATTCGGGGTGCAGTTGCCCCTTCAGATCACTACATTGGTAGCTTTGGGGTAAATAAAATTGCTGGGTTGTAAGGGAGCTCTGTTTTAAGTTCTTGAGGAACCTCCATATTGTTTTCCAAAGTGGCTGTACCAGTTTTCATTCCCACTTAGAAGTGTAAGAGAGTTCCCCTTTCTCCTCACCAACATTTGTTATTTCTTCGCTTGTTAATTTTTGCAATTCTGACTGGTGTGAAGTGGTATCTCATTGTCATTTGGATTTCTTTTTCCCCATGCCAAGTGATGTTGAGCAGTTTGTCATATGTCTGTTGGCCATTTGTGTGTCTTCTTTGGAGAAATATCTGTTCATATCTTCTGCCCATTTCTTGACTCACTTATTTGTTTTTTGGGTGTTGAGTTTGGGTGTTGAAAGGTAGTAAAGCGTACGGCACATTCATGATGCTTCCACACGCAATTTTGGAAATGCTTCTCTCTCTAGGATACCTGAAGATGTTAGTGGAGAGTTGCTGTATACGCAGACTTGCTTTTCCCAGGTGAGTGCATGGGACATTCCTTATTCCCTCACGCGCGCGCGCACACACACACACACACACACACACACACACACACAGAGTTGAACATGATTCTGTCTCGTCAGGAAAGAAGATGTTCGTTGAGAGACGGTTTCTCACCGATGCTTTTGGGTTCTTGCTTTTATTCCCCCCGGAGAGTGAAGTGTAGGCGCTTTTTCCGTAGGCTTCCGTACACACCCTTGAGAAGCCTTCCGTCAGCCAGAAACAAGCCGTGAGTTGAAAGAGGCGTTCCACGCAGACCTCCTTCTCAGAGCGAAGCCTGTCACACGTTTCCTTGTGAAGTAAAGTAGAGAGATACAAATACTTTAGCAATGATTGTTTTAACAAAAAAGGACTAAATATCCCAATCAGAAAACATAGACTGTAAAGAGGAAGCAAGACCCATCTCTATGCTGCCTACCAGAGAATCACTTCAGACCTAAAAATAAAAGCAGATTCGAAGTAATGGGAAACAAAAGCATTTATCATGCAAATGGAAGTGAAAAGAAAGTTGGAGTCGTAATATTTTTATGAGACAAAATAAACTGAATTGTGGGGAAGATGGCAGAGTAGAAGGACCCTAAACTCACCTCATCCCACAGATACAACTAGATCACACTCACACCAGAGTCACCCAGAAATGGACGTTCAGATTTCCCAACAAAACTCTACAACTAAATGGAGAGAGGAAATCACATCAAAGATGGTAGGAAGGACAAGGACTCTGTAGGAATCTAAACCCCATATTTCTGACCACCAGAGGGAGGGAACCACAGTCATAGAGGGGCCAGAAACAAACTACTACACCGGGGAGCCTCTAAAGCGTAGAGACATCCTCATAGCTTATGGCTTTGAAAATCAGAAGGGATGAAATTTGTGAGGGTATACAACCAGCAGACTTAAAGCTTGGAACTTTTAAAAATCAGCTGTCTCAGCTCTGAGAGAGCACAGAAGGTGATAGGAAGCTGAGATCTGTCCTTAAAGAGAAAGTACAGCAAACAGTGTGGAGAAGCTTGGGTGAAGCAGGTTGAAAGATGCTTGAGGATTAAACAAGGGAGACATAGTTCCTGGACTCAGAGTTTGCTAAGGGACTTGTCAAGGAACAAAGGAGCTGGCAGGTGCTATTTCCCTCTACGGCCCCTCATTATAAGCACACACCTACCTGCAAGACCAAGCACAATCTAGCAATCACTAACTTGCATAAACCATGGCCCATCCCCAAGCCCCGCAGACCTGCTTCAGTCCCAGTGCTGTGGATACCCTCCCTGATAAGACCCACACAATCCTTGGCAACAATATGTCTCCCCATCACCTACAGAACACGCATGCGTCTTGTTAAAACAGCACACCCCATGTGTTGTGCACAATGACACAGTCCAGATCCAGTCTCTGTTGTTGCTATGCATTACCTTCAGAGGAGAACCAGCATCACCAAGTTATAAATGTATGTTCTGCCCAGTATTTTCAAGAACAAGCAATATATCTGCCCTTCCTAACAGAGAGATATTCTCTGAGAAGTAGGCCAAATGAGCAGACAGATGACTATGTCCTAAACGAATGAAGAGGACAAAGCCACAGCAAGACACCTAAAAAAATGGATATAAGGAACATGCCTGAGAGAAAATTTAAGATAACAAGTATAAAGATACTCACTGGGGAAATGAAAAGAGGGAGGACATCAGAAGGGGGAACATCATTGAGACTCTTAACAAAGAGATATGAAAGAAATAATCAGAGATGTGGAACACAATAAATGTAATTAAGAATATACTAGATAGAATAATTAGCAGGATGGACGAAGCAGAGGAACAAATTAATGAACTAGAAGACAGTAATGGAAAGTAATCAAGCGGAAAAAATGAGAGGAAAAAGAAGTATGCAAAAATGAGAAGAGATTAGGGAATTCAGTGACTCCATCCAGTGTAACAACACCCACATTAGAGGGATCCCAGAAGGTGAAAAGGGGGAAAAGGGGGCAGAAAATCTATTTGAGCAAAGAAGAGCTGAAAACTTAACCTAATCTGGTGAAGGAAACCTATACAAATCCATAAGGCATAGAGATCCCCTCCCACAAAGTCAACCGAAGGAGGTCCACATCAAGACACATAGTAATCCAAATGGGAAAAGGTAGTGATAAAGAAAAAACATTGAAAGCAGCAAGATAAAAGAAGACAGGTAACATGCAAGGGAAAGCCCATAAAGCTATCAGCTGAGTTTTCAGCAGAAACTATGCAGGACAGAAGAAAGTGGCGTTAAATATTCAAAGTGCTGAATGAGAAAAATCTGCAGCAAGGAATAATTTATCCAGCAAGCCTATCCTTCAGAAAAGAAGGGGAGAAAAAGAGTTTCTTAGCCACACAAACTAAAAGAGTTCATGACCACTAAATTAACTACAAAAAATATTGAAGGGGACACTATGAGTGGAAAAAAATCGTAAGTGAGAGTATGACAATAATGAATCAAGGAAGCAGTAAAAATAAGTATTTCTGTAAAAATCAGTTAAGGGATTCACAAAATAAAAGTATGTAAAATATGAAAACATATACCCTAACACATGAGGAGGAGTCAACAGTGGGTTTGAACTTAAACAGCATTCAACTTAATATAGACCGAAAAGGCTATATATAATCCAGGGGGTCACCACAAACCCAAAGCACTAATACACATGCAAAAGATAAAGGGAAAGAAATCCAAGAATATCATTAAAGAAAACGAGCAAACCATGAGAGAGAGAGCAAGAGAAGAAAGGATCAGAGAAAAACTACACAAAAAACTATGAAACAAGTAACAAAACATCAATAAATGCATGTCTAATGATAATCAGTTTGAATGTAAATGGACTAAATGCTCCAAGCAAAAGAGCATGACAGAGTTTGTCTATATATATAAAAGATTTCACACCTAAAGACACCTGCAGATGGAAATTAAGAGATGGAGAAACATTAATCATGCAAGTGGATGTCAAAAGAAGTCAGAGTAGCAATCCTTATATCAGACAAAATAGAGTTTTTTAAAATTGAAATTGAATTAGCCAACATAGAGTACACCAGTAGTTTCAAATGTAGCGTTCCACAATTCATCAGTTGTGTATAACTCCCAGTGTTCATCACATCACAGGCATTCCTTAATGCCCATCACACAGTTACCCCATCTCCCCAGCCACCTTTCCTCCAGCAACCCTCAGTTGGTTTCCAATAGTTAGGAACCTGTCATGGATTTTCTTCCTCTCTGGTTTCTTCGCATTCATTTTCCCTCCCTTCCCCTATGATCCTCTGTGCTGTTCCTTCTATTCCACATATGAGTAAAACCATATAATAATTGTTTTTCTCTGACTGACTTATTTTGCTCAGCATAATACCCTCCAGTGCCATCCACATCGATATGCTCAATATTGATCCTTTCTGATGGCTGAGTCATATTCCATTGTATATGTATATACCATGTTTTCTTTATCCATTTATCTGTCGATGGATGTCTTGGTTCCTTCCACGGTTTGGCTATTGTGGACAATGTTGCTATAAACATTCGGGGTGCAGTTGCCCCTTCAGATCACTACATTGGTAGCTTTGGGGTAAATAAAATTGCTGGGTTGTAAGGGAGCTCTGTTTTAAGTTCTTGAGGAACCTCCATATTGTTTTCCAAAGTGGCTGTACCAGTTTTCATTCCCACTTAGAAGTGTAAGAGAGTTCCCCTTTCTCCTCACCAACATTTGTTATTTCTTCGCTTGTTAATTTTTGCAATTCTGACTGGTGTGAAGTGGTATCTCATTGTCATTTGGATTTCTTTTTCCCCATGCCAAGTGATGTTGAGCAGTTTGTCATATGTCTGTTGGCCATTTGTGTGTCTTCTTTGGAGAAATATCTGTTCATATCTTCTGCCCATTTCTTGACTCACTTATTTGTTTTTTGGGTGTTGAGTTTGGGTGTTGAAAGGTAGTAAAGCGTACGGCACATTCATGATGCTTCCACACGCAATTTTGGAAATGCTTCTCTCTCTAGGATACCTGAAGATGTTAGTGGAGAGTTGCTGTATACGCAGACTTGCTTTTCCCAGGTGAGTGCATGGGACATTCCTTATTCCCTCACGCGCGCGCGCGCACACACACACACACACACACACACACACACACAGAGTTGAACATGATTCTGTCTCGTCAGGAAAGAAGATGTTCGTTGAGAGACGGTTTCTCACCGATGCTTTTGGGTTCTTGCTTTTATTCCCCCCGGAGAGTGAAGTGTAGGCGCTTTTTCCGTAGGCTTCCGTACACACCCTTGAGAAGCCTTCCGTCAGCCAGAAACAAGCCGTGAGTTGAAAGAGGCGTTCCACGCAGACCTCCTTCTCAGAGCGAAGCCTGTCACACTTTTCCTTGTGAAGTAAACTAGAGAGATACAAATACTTTAGCAATGATTGTTTTAACAAAAAAGGACTAAATATCCCAATCAGAAAACATAGACTGTAAAGAGGAAGCAAGACCCATCTCTATGCTGCCTACCAGAGAATCACTTCAGACCTAAAAATAAAAGCAGATTCGAAGTAATGGGAAACAAAAGCATTTATCATGCAAATGGAAGTGAAAAGAAAGTTGGAGTCGTAATATTTTTATGAGACAAAATAAACTGAATTGTGGGGAAGATGGCAGAGTAGAAGGACCCTAAACTCACCTCATCCCACAGATACAACTAGATCACACTCACACCAGAGTCACCCAGAAATGGACCTTCAGATTTCCCAACAAAACTCTACAACTAAATGGAGAGAGGAAATCACATCAAAGATGGTAGGAAGGACAAGGACTCTGTAGGAATCTAAACCCCGTATTTCTGACCACCAGAGGGAGGGAACCACAGTCACAGAGGGGCCAGAAACAAACTACTACACCGGGGAGCCTCTAAAGCGTAGAGACATCCTCATAGCTTATGGCTTTGAAAATCAGAAGGGATGACATTTGTGAGCGTATACAACCAGCAGACTTAAAGCTTGGAACTTTTAAAAATCAGCTGTCTCAGTTCTGAGAGAGCACAGAAGGTGATCGGAAGCTGAGATCTCTCCTTAAAGAGAAAGCACAGCAAACAGTCTGGAGAAGTTTGGGTGAAGCAGGTTGATACGTGCTTGAGGATTAAACAAGGGAGACATAGTTCCTGAACTCAGAGTTTGCTAAGGGACTTGTCCAGGAACAAAGGAGCTGGCAGGTTCCATTTCCCTCTACGGCCCCTCATTATAAACACACACCTACCTGCAAGATCAAGCACAATCTAGCAATCACTAACTTGCATAAACCATGGCCCATCCCCACACCTACCACACCTGCTTCAGTCCCAGTGCTGTGGATACCCTCCCTGATAAGACCCACACAATCCTTGACAACAATATGTCTCCCCATCACCCACAGAACACGCATGCATCTTGTTAAAACAGCACACCCCATGTGTTGTGCACAATGACACAGTCCAGATCCAGTCTCTGTTGTTGCTATGCATTACCTTCAGAGGAGAACCAGCATCACCAAGTTAAAAATGTATGTTCTGCCCCGTATTTTCAAGAACAAGCAATATATCTGACCTTCCTTACCGAGAGATATTCTCTGAGAAGTAGGCCAAATGAGCAGACAGAGGACTATGTCCTAAACGAAAGAAGAGGACAAAGCCACAGCAAGAGACCTAAACAAAATGGATATAAGGAACATGCCTGACAGAAAATTTAAGATAACAATTATAAAGATACTCACTGGGGAAATGAAAAGAGGGAGGACATCAGAAGGGGGAACATCATTGAGACTCTTAACAAAGAGATATGAAAGAAATAATCAGAGATGTGGAACACAAGAAATGAAATGAAGAATATACTAGATAGAATAATTAGCAGGATGGACGAAGCAGAGGAACAAATTAATGAACTAGAAGACAGTAATGGAAAGTAATCAAGCGGAACAAATTAGAGGAAAAAGAAGTATGCAAAAATGAGAAGAGACTTAGGGAATTCAGTGACTCCATCCAGTGTAACAACACCCACATTAGAGGGATCCCAGAAGGTGAAAAGGGGGAAAAGGGGGCAGAAAATCTATTTGAGCAAAGAAGAGCTGAAAACTTAACCTAATCTGGTGAAGGAAACCTATACAAATCCATAAGGCATAGAGATCCCCTCCCACAAAGTCAACCGAAGGAGGTCCACATCAAGACACATAGTAATCCAAATGGGAAAAGGTAGTGATAAAGAAAAAACATTGAAAGCAGCAAGATAAAAGAAGACAGGTAACATGCAAGGGAAAGCCCATAAAGCTATCAGCTGAGTTTTCAGCAGAAACTATGCAGGACAGAAGAAAGTGGCGTTAAATATTCAAAGTGCTGAATGAGAAAAATCTGCAGCAAGGAATAATTTATCCAGCAAGCCTATCCTTCAGAAAAGAAGGGGAGAAAAAGAGTTTCTTAGGCACACAAACTAAAAGAGTTCATGACCACTAAATTAACTACAAAAAATATTGAAGGGGACACTATGAGTGGAAAAAAATCGTAAGTGAGAGTATGACAATAATGAATCAAGGAAGCAGTAAAAATAAGTATTTCTGTAAAAATCAGTTAAGGGATTCACAAAATAAAAGTATGTAAAATATGAAAACATATACCCTAACACATGAGGAGGAGTCAACAGTGAGTTTGAACTTAAACAGCATTCAAATTAATATAGACCGAAAAGGCTATATATAATCCAGGGGGTCACCACAAACCCAAAGCACTAATACACATGCAAAAGATAAAGGGAAAGAAATCCAAGAATATCATTAAAGAAAACGAGCAAACCATGAGAGAGAGAGCAAGAGAAGAAAGGATCAGAGAAAAACTACACAAAAAACTATGAAACAAGTAACAAAACATCAATAAATACATGTCTAATGATAATCAGTTTGAATGTAAATGGACTAAATGCTCCAAGCAAAAGAGCATGACAGAGTTTGTCTATATATATAAAAGATTTCACACCTAAAGACACCTGCAGATGGAAATTAAGAGATGGAGAAACATGAATCATGCAAGTGGATGTCAAAAGAAGTCATAGTAGCAATCCTTATATCAGACCAAATAGAGTTTTTTAAAATTGAAATTGAATTAGCCAACATAGAGTACACCAGTAGTTTCAAATGTAGCGTTCCACAATTCATCAGTTGTGTATAACTCCCAGTGTTCATCACATCACATGCATTCCTTAATGCCCATCACACAGTTACCCCATCTCCCCAGGCACCTTTCCTCCAGCAACCCTCAGTTGGTTTCCAATAGTTAGGAACCTGTCATGGATTTTCTTCCTCTCTGGTTTCTTCGCATTCATTTTCCCTCCCTTCCCCTATGATCCTCTGTGCTGTTCCTTCTATTCCACATATGAGTAAAACCATATAATAATTGTTTTTCTCTGACTGACTTATTTTGCTCAGCATAATACCCTCCAGTGCCATCCACATGGATATGCTAAATATTGATCCTTTCTGATGGCTGAGTCATATTCCATTATATATGTATATACCATGTTTTCTTTATCCATTTATCTGTCGATGAATGTCTCGGTTCCTTCCACGGTTTGGCTACTGTGGACAATGTTGCTATAAACATTCGGGGTGCAGTTGCCCCTTCAGATCACTACATTTGTAGCTTTGGGGTATATAAAATTGCTGGGTTGTAAGGGAGCTCTGTTTTAAGTTCTTGAGGAACCTCCATATTGTTTTCCAAAGTGGCTGTACCAGTTTTCATTCCCACTTAGAAGTGTAAGAGAGTTCCCCTTTCTCCTCACCAACATTTGTTATTTCTCGGCTTGTTAATTTTTCAATTCTGACTGGTGTGAAATGGTATCTCATTGTCATTTGGATTTCTTTTTCCCCATGCCAAGTGCTGTTGAGCAGTTTGTCATATGTCTGTTGGCCATTTGTGTGTCTTCTTTGGAGAAATATCTGTTCATATCTTCTGCCCATTTCTTGACTCACTTATTTGTTTTTTGGATGTTGAGTTTGGGTGTTGAAAGGTAGTAAAGCGTACGGCACATTCATGATGCTTCCACACCCACTTTTGGAAATGCTTCTCTCTCAAGGATACCTGAATATGTTAGTGGAGAGTTGCCGTATACGCAGACTTGCTTTTCCCAGGTGAGTGCATGGCACATTCCTTATTCCCTCACGCGCGCGCGCGCGCACACACACACACACACACACACACACAGAGAGAGTTGAACATGTTTTTGTCTCGTCAGGAAAGAAGGTGTTCGTTGCGAGACGGTTTCTCACCGATGCTTTTGGGTTCTTGCTTTTATTCCCCCCGGAGAGTGAAGTGTAGGCGCTTTTTCCGTAGGCTTCCGTACACACCCTTGAGAAGCCTTCCGTCAGCCAGAAACAAGCCGTGAGTTGAAGGAGGCGTTCCACGCAGACCTCCTTCTCAGAGCGAAGCCTTTCACACTTTTCCTTGTGAAGTAAATTAGAGAGATACTAATACTTTATCAATGATTGCTTTAACAAAAAAGGACTAAATATCCCAATCAGAAAACATAGACTGTAAAGAGGAAGCAAGACCCATCTCTCTGCTGCCTACCAGAGAATCACTTCAGACCTAAAAATAAAAGCAGATTCGAAGTAATGGGAAACAAAACCATTTATCATGCAAATGGAAGTGAAAAGAAAGTTGGAGTCGTAATATTTTTATGAGACAAAATAAACTGAATTGTGGGGAAGATGGCAGAGTAGAAGGACCCTAAACTCACCTCATCCCACAGATACAACTAGATCACACTCACACCAGAGTCACCCAGAAATGGACCTTCAGATTTCCCAACAAAACTCTACAACTAAATGGAGAGAGGAAATCACATCAAAGATGGTAGGAAGGACAAGGACTCTGTAGGAATCTAAACCCCATATTTCTGACCACCAGAGGGAGGGAACCACAGTCACAGAGGGGCCAGAAACAAACTACTACACCGGGGAGCCTCTAAAGCGTAGAGACATCCTCATAGCTTATGGCTTTGAAAATCAGAAGGGATGACATTTGTGAGCGTATACAACCAGCAGACTTAAAGCTTGGAACTTTTAAAAATCAGCTGTCTCAGCTCTGAGAGAGCACAGAAGGTGATAGGAAGCTGAGATCTGTCCTTAAAGAGAAAGCACAGCAAACAGTCTGGAGAAGCTTGGGTGAAGCAGGTTGAAAGCTGCTTGTGGATTAAACAAGGGAGACATAGTTCCTGAACTCAGAGTTTGCTAAGGGACTTGTCCAGGAACAAAGGAGCTGGCAGGTTCCATTTCCCTCTACGGCCCCTCATTGTAAACACACACCTACCTGCAAGACCAAGCACAATCTAGCAATCACTAACTTGTATAACCATGGCCCATCCCCACACTTACCACACCTGCTTCAGTCCCAGTGCTGTGGATACCCTACCTGATAAGACCCACACAATCCTTGACAACAATATGTCTCCCCATCACCCACAGAACACGCATGCATCTTGTTAAAACAGCACACCCCATGTGTTGTGCACAATGACACAGTCCAGATCCAGTCTCTGTTGTTGCTATGCATTACCTTCAGAGGAGAACCAGCATCACGAAGTTAAAAATGTATGTTCTGCCCCGTATTTTCAAGAAGAAGCAATATATCTGACCTTCCTAACCGAGAGATATTCTCTGAGAAGTAGGCCAAATGAGCAGACAGAGGACTATGTCCTAAACGAAAGAAGAGGACAAAGCCACAGCAAGAGACCTAAACAAAATGGATATAAGGAACATGCCTGACAGAAAATTTAAGATAACAATTATAAAGATACTCAATGGGGAAATGAAAAGAGGGAGGACATCAGAAGGGGGAACATCATTGAGACTCTTAACAAAGAGATATGAAAGAAATAATCAGAGATGTGGAACACAAGAAATGAAATTAAGAATATACTAGATAGAATAATTAGCAGGATGGACGAAGCAGAGGAACAAATTAAAGAACTAGAAGACAGTAATGGAAAGTAATCAAGCGGAACAAATGAGAGGAAAAAGAAGTATGCAGAAATGAGAAGAGACTTAGGGAATTCAGTGACTCCATCCAGTGTAACAACACCCACATTAGAGGGATCCCAGAAGGTGAAAAGGGGGAAAAGGGGGCAGAAAATCTATTTGAGCAAAGAAGAGCTGAAAACTTAACCTAATCTGGTGAAGGAAACCTATACAAATCCATAAGGCATAGAGATCCCCTCCCACAAAGTCAACCGAAGGAGGTCCACATCAAGACACATAGTAATCCAAATGGGAAAAGGTAGTGATAAAGAAAAAACATTGAAAGCAGCAAGATAAAAGAAGACAGGTAACATGCAAGGGAAAGCCCATAAAGCTATCAGCTGAGTTTTCAGCAGAAACTATGCAGGACAGAAGAAAGTGGCGTTAAATATTCAAAGTGCTGAATGAGAAAAATCTGCAGCAAGGAATAATTTATCCAGCAAGCCTATCCTTCAGAAAAGAAGGGGAGAAAAAGAGTTTCTTAGCCACACAAACTAAAAGAGTTCATGACCACTAAATTAACTACAAAAAATATTGAAGGGGACACTATGAGAGGAAAAAAATCGTAAGTGAGAGTATGACAATAATGAATCAAGGAAGCAGTAAAAATAAGTATTTCTGTAAAAATCAGTTAAGGGATTCACAAAATTAAAGGATGTAAAATATGAAAACATATACCCTAACACATGAGGAGGAGTCAACAGTGGGTTTGAACTTAAACAGCATTCAACTTAATATAGACCGAAAAGGCTATATATAATCCAGGGGGTCACCACAAACCCAAAGCACTAATACACATGCAAAAGATAAAGGGAAAGAAATCCAAGAATATCATTAAAGAAAACGAGCAAACCATGAGAGAGAGAGCAAGAGAAGAAAGGATCAGAGAAAAACTACACAAAAAACTATGAAACAAGTAACAAAACATCAATAAATACATGTCTAATGATAATCAGTTTGAATGTAAATGGACTAAATGCTCCAAGCAAAAGAGCATGACAGAGTTTGTCTATATATATAAAAGATTTCACACCTAAAGACACCTGCAGATGGAAATTAAGAGATGGAGAAACATGAATCATGCAAGTGGATGTCAAAAGAAGTCAGAGTAGCAATCCTTATATCAGACAAAATAGAGTTTTTTAAAATTGAAATTGAATTAGCCAACATAGAGTACACCAGTAGTTTCAAATGTAGCGTTCCACAATTCATCAGTTGTGTATAACACCCAGTGTTCATCACATCACAGGCATTCCTTAATGCCCATCACACAGTTACCCCATCTCGCCAGCCACCTTTCCTCCAGCAACCCTCAGTTGGTTTCCAATAGTTAGGAACCTGTCATGGATTTTCTTCCTCTCTGGTTTCTTCGCATTCATTTTCCCTCCCTTCCCCTATGATCCTCTGTGCTGTTCCTTCTATTCCACATATGAGTAAAACCATATAATAATTGTTTTTCTCTGACTGACTTATTTTGCTCAGCATAATACCCTCCAGTGCCATCCACATGGATATGCTAAATATTGATCCTTTCTGATGGCTGAGTCATATTCCATTGTATATGTATATACCATGTTTTCTTTATCCATTTATCTGTCGATGAATGTCTCGGTTCCTTCCACGGTTTGGCTATTGTGGACAATGTTGCTATAAACATTCGGGGTGCAGTTGCCCCTTCAGATCACTACATTTGTAGCTTTGGGGTATATAAAATTGCTGGGTTGTAAGGGAGCTCTGTTTTAAGTTCTTGAGGAACCTCCATATTGTTTTCCAAAGTGGCTGTACCAGTTTTCATTCCCACTTAAAAGTGTAAGAGAGTTCCCCTTTCTCCTCACCAACATTTGTTATTTCTCGGCTTGTTAATTTTTCAATTCTGACTGGTGTGAAGTGGTATCTCATTGTCATTTGGATTTCTTTTTCCCCATGCCAAGTGCTGTTGAGCAGTTTGTCATATGTCTGTTGGCCATTTGTGTGTCTTCTTTGGAGAAATATCTGTTCATATCTTCTGCCCATTTCTTGACTCACTTATTTGTTTTTTGGATGTTGAGTTTGGGTGTTGAAAGGTAGTAAAGCGTACGGCACATTCATGATGCTTCCACACCCACTTTTGGAAATGCTTCTCTCTCAAGGATACCTGAATATGTTAGTGGAGAGTTGCCGTATACGCAGACTTGCTTTTCCCAGGTGAGTGCATGGGACATTCCTTATTCCCTCACGCGCGCGCGCGCACACACACACACACACACACACACACACACACACAGAGTTGAACATGATTCTGTCTCGTCAGGAAAGAAGATGTTCGTTGAGAGACGGTTTCTCACCGATGCTTTTGGGTTCTTGCTTTTATTCCCCCCGGAGAGTGAAGTGTAGGCGCTTTTTCCGTAGGCTTCCGTACACACCCTTGAGAAGCCTTCCGTCAGCCAGAAACAAGCCGTGAGTTGAAAGAGGCGTTCCACGCAGACCTCCTTCTCAGAGCGAAGCCTGTCACACTTTTCCTTGTGAAGTAAACTAGAGAGATACAAATACTTTAGCAATGATTGCTTTAACAAAAAAGGACTAAATATCCCAATCAGAAAACATAGACTGTAAAGAGGAAGCAAGACCCATCTCTATGCTGCCTACCAGAGAATCACTTCAGACCTAAAAATAAAAGCAGATTCGAAGTGATGGGAAACAAAAGCATTTATCATGCAAATGGAAGTGAAAAGAAAGTTGGAGTCGTAATATTTTTATGAGACAAAATAAACTGAATTGTGGGGAAGATGGCAGAGTAGAAGGACCCTAAACTCACCTCATCCCACAGATACAACTAGATCACACTCACACCAGAGTCACCCAGAAATGGACCTTCAGATTTCCCAACAAAACTCTACAACTAAATGGAGAGAGGAAATCACATCAAAGATGGTAGGAAGGACAAGGACTCTGTAGGAATCTAAACCCCATATTTCTGACCACCAGAGGGAGGGAACCACAGTCATAGAGGGGCCAGAAACAAACTACTACACCGGGGAGCCTCTAAAGCGTAGAGACATCCTCATAGCTTATGGCTTTGAAAATCAGAAGGGATGAAATTTGTGAGGGTATACAACCAGCAGACTTAAAGCTTGGAACTTTTAAAAATCAGCTGTCTCAGCTCTGAGAGAGCACAGAAGGTGATAGGAAGCTGAGATCTGTCCTTAAAGAGAAAGTACAGCAAGCAGTGTGGAGAAGCTTGGGTGAAGCAGGTTGAAAGATGCTTGAGGATTAAACAAGGGAGACATAGTTCCTGGACTCAGAGTTTGCTAAGGGACTTGTCAAGGAACAAAGGAGCTGGCAGGTGCTATTTCCCTCTACGGCCCCTCAGTATAAGCACACACCTACCTGCAAGACCAAGCACAATCTAGCAATCACTAACTTGCATAAACCATGGCCCATCCCCAAGCCTCCCAGACCTGCTTCAGTCCCAGTGCTGTGGATACCCTCCCTGATAAGACCCACACAATCCTTGACAACAATATGTCTCCCCATCACCTACAGAACACGCATGCGTCTTGTTAAAACAGCACACCCCATGTGTTGTGCACAATGACACAGTCCAGATCCAGTCTCTGTTTTTGCTATGCATTACCTTCAGAGGAGAACCAGCCTCACCAAGTTAAAAATGTATGTTCTGCCCCGTATTTTCAAGAACAAGCAATATATCTGACCTTCCTAACCGAGAGATATTCTCTGAGAAGTAGGCCAAATGAGCAGACAGAGGACTATGTCCTAAACGAAAGAAGAGGACAAAGCCACAGCAAGAGACCTAAACAAAATGGATATAAGGAACATGCCTGACAGAAAATTTAAGATAACAATTATAAAGATACTCACTGGGGAAATGAAAAGAGGGAGGACATCAGAAGGGGGAACATCATTGAGACTCTTAACAAAGAGATATGAAAGAAATAATCAGAGATGTGGAACACAAGAAATGAAATGAAGAATATACTAGATAGAATAATTAGCAGGATGGACGAAGCAGAGGAACAAATTAATGAACTAGAAGACAGTAATGGAAAGTAATCAAGCGGAACAAATGAGAGGAAAAAGAAGTATGCAAAAATGAGAAGAGACTTAGGGAATTCAGTGACTCCATCCAGTGTAACAACACCCACATTAGAGGGATCCCAGAAGGTGAAAAGGGGGAAAAGGGGGCAGAAAATCTATTTGAGCAAAGAAGAGCTGAAAACGTAACCTAATCTGGTGAAGGAAACCTATACAAATCCATAAGGCATAGAGATCCCCTCCCACAAAGTCAACCGAAGGAGGTCCACATCAAGACACATAGTAATCCAAATGGGAAAAGGTAGTGATAAAGAAAAAACATTTAAAGCAGCAAGATAAAAGAAGACAGGTAACATGCAAGGGAAAGCCCATAAAGCTATCAGCTGAGTTTTCAGCAGAAACTATGCAGGATAGAAGAAAGTGGCGTTAAATATTCAAAGTGCTGAATGAGAAAAATCTGCAGCAAGGAATAATTTATCCAGCAAGCCTATCCTTCAGAAAAGAAGGGGAGAAAAAGAGTTTCTTAGGCACACAAACTAAAAGAGTTCATGACCACTAAATTAACTACAAAAAATATTGAAGGGGACACTATGAGTGGAAAAAAATCGTAAGTGAGAGTATGACAATAATGAATCAAGGAAGCAGTAAAAATAAGTATTTCTGTAAAAATCAGTTAAGGGATTCACAAAATTAAAGGATGTAAAATATGAAAACATATACCCTAACACATGAGGAGGAGTCAACAGTGGGTTTGAACTTAAACAGCATTCAACTTAATATAGACCGAAAAGGCTATATATAATCCAGGGGGTCACCACAAACCCAAAGCACTAATACACATGCAAAAGATAAAGGGAAAGAAATCCAAGAATATCATTAAAGAAAACGAGCAAACCATGAGAGAGAGAGCAAGAGAAGAAAGGATCAGAGAAAAACTACACAAAAAACTATGAAACAAGTAACAAAACATCAATAAATACATGTCTAATGATAATCAGTTTGAATGTAAATGGACTAAATGCTCCAAGCAAAAGAGCATGACAGAGTTTGTCTATATATATAAAAGATTTCACACCTAAAGACACCTGCAGATGGAAATTAAGAGATGGAGAAACATGAATCATGCAAGTGGATGTCAAAAGAAGTCAGAGTAGCAATCCTTATATCAGACAAAATAGACTTTTTTAAAATTGAAATTGAATTAGCCAACATAGAGTACACCAGTAGTTTCAAATGTAGCGTTCCACAATTCATCAGTTGTGTATAACACCCAGTGTTCATCACATCACAGGCATTCCTTAATGCCCATCACACAGTTACCCCATCTCGCCAGCCACCTTTCCTCCAGCAACCCTCAGTTGGTTTCCAATAGTTAGGAACCTGTCATGGATTTTCTTCCTCTCTGGTTTCTTCGCATTCATTTTCCCTCCCTTCCCCTATGATCCTCTGTGCTGTTCCTTCTATTCCACATATGAGTAAAACCATATAATAATTGTTTTTCTCTGACTGACTTATTTTGCTCAACATAATACCCTCCAGTGCCATCAACATCGATATGCTCAATATTGATCCTTTCTGATGGCTGAGTCATATTCCATTGTATATGTATATACCATGTTTTCTTTATCCATTTATCTGTCGATGGATGTCTTGGTTCCTTCCACGGTTTGGCTATTGTGGACAATGTTGCTATAAACATTCGGGGTGCAGTTGCCCCTTCAGATCACTACATTGGTAGCTTTGGGGTAAATAAAATTGCTGGGTTGTAAGGGAGCTCTGTTTTAAGTTCTTGAGGAACCTCCATATTGTTTTCCACAGTGGCTGTACCAGTTTTCATTCCCACTTAGAAGTGTAAGAGAGTTCCCCTTTCTCCTCACCAACATTTGTTATTTCTCCGCTTGTTAATTTTTGCAATTCTGACTGGTGTGAAGTGGTATCTCATTGTCATTTGGATTTCTTTTTCCCCATGCCAAGTGATGTTGAGCAGTTTGTCATATGTCTGTTGGCCATTTGTGTGTCTTCTTTGGAGAAATATCTGTTCATATCTTCTGCCCATTTCTTGACTCACTTATTTGTTTTTTGGGTGTTGAGTTTGGGTGTTGAAAGGTAGTAAAGCGTACGGCACATTCATGATGCTTCCACACGCAATTTTGGAAATGCTTCTCTCTCTAGGATACCTGAAGATGTTAGTGGAGAGTTGCTGTATACGCAGACTTGCTTTTCCCAGGTGAGTGCATGGGACATTCCTTATTCCCTCACGCGCGCGCGCGCGCACACACACACACACACACACACACACACAGAGTTGAACATGATTCTGTCTCGTCAGGAAAGAAGATGTTCGTTGAGAGACGGTTTCTCACCGATGCTTTTGGGTTCTTGCTTTTATTCCCCCCGGAGAGTGAAGTGTAGGCGCTTTTTCCGTAGGCTTCCGTACACACCCTTGAGAAGCCTTCCGTCAGCCAGAAACAAGCCGTGAGTTGAAAGAGGCGTTCCACGCAGACCTCCTTCTCAGAGCGAAGCCTGTCACACTTTTCCTTGTGAAGTAAACTAGAGAGATACAAATACTTTAGCAATGATTGTTTTAACAAAAAAGGACTAAATATCCCAATCAGAAAACATAGACTGTAAAGAGGAAGCAAGACCCATCTCTATGCTGCCTACCAGAGAATCACTTCAGACCTAAAAATAAAAGCAGATTCGAAGTAATGGGAAACAAAAGCATTTATCATGCAAATGGAAGTGAAAAGAAAGTTGGAGTCGTAATATTTTTATGAGACAAAATAAACTGAATTGTGGGGAAGATGGCAGAGTAGAAGGACCCTAAACTCACCTCATCCCACAGATACAACTAGATCACACTCACACCAGAGTCACCCAGAAATGGACCTTCAGATTTCCCAACAAAACTCTACAACTAAATGGAGAGAGGAAATCACATCAAAGATGGTAGGAAGGACAAGGACTCTGTAGGAATCTAAACCCCATATTTCTGACCACCAGAGGGAGGGAACCACAGTCATAGAGGGGCCAGAAACAAACTACTACACCGGGGAGCCTCTAAAGTGTAGAGACATCCTCATAGCTTATGGCTTTGAAAATCAGAAGGGATGAAATTTGTGAGGGTATACAACCAGCAGACTTAAAGCTTGGAACTTTTAAAAATCAGCTGTCTCAGCTCTGAGAGAGCACAGAAGGTGATAGGAAGCTGAGATCTGTCCTTAAAGAGAAAGTACAGCAAACAGTGTAGAGAAGCATGGGTGAAGCAGGTTGAAAGATGCTTGAGGATTAAACAAGGGAGACATAGTTCCTGGACTCAGAGTTTGCTAAGGGACTTGTCAAGGAACAAAGGAGCTGGCAGGTGCTATTTCCCTCTACGGCCCCTCAGTATAAGCACACACCTACCTGCAAGACCAAGCACAATCTAGCAATCACTAACTTGCATAAACCATGGCCCATCCCCAAGCCTCCCAGACCTGCTTCAGTCCCAGTGCTGTGGATACCCTCCCTGATAAGACCCACACAATCCTTGACAACAATATGTCTCCCCATCACCTACAGAACACGCATGCGTCTTGTTAAAACAGCACACCCCATGTGTTGTGCACAATGACACAGTCCAGATCCAGTCTCTGTTTTTGCTATGCATTACCTTCAGAGGAGAACCAGCCTCACCAAGTTAAAAATGTATGTTCTGCCCCGTATTTTCAAGAACAAGCAATATATCTGACCTTCCTAACCGAGAGATATTCTCTGAGAAGTAGGCCAAATGAGCAGACAGAGGACTATGTCCTAAACGAAAGAAGAGGACAAAGCCACAGCAAGAGACCTAAACAAAATGGATATAAGGAACATGCCTGACAGAAAATTTAAGATAACAATTATAAAGATACTCACTGGGGAAATGAAAAGAGGGAGGACATCAGAAGGGGGAACATCATTGAGACTCTTAACAAAGAGATATGAAAGAAATAATCAGAGATGTGGAACACAACAAATGAAATGAAGAATATACTAGATAGAATAATTAGCAGGATGGACGAAGCAGAGGAACAAATTAATGAACTAGAAGACAGTAATGGAAAGTAATCAAGCGGAACAAATGAGAGGAAAAAGAAGTATGCAAAAATGAGAAGAGACTTAGGGAATTCAGTGACTCCATCCAGTGTAACAACACCCACATTAGAGGGATCCCAGAAGGTGAAAAGGGGGAAAAGGGGGCAGAAAATCTATTTGAGCAAAGAAGAGCTGAAAACGTAACCTAATCTGGTGAAGGAAACCTATACAAATCCATAAGGCATAGAGATCCCCTCCCACAAAGTCAACCGAAGGAGGTCCACATCAAGACACATAGTAATCCAAATGGGAAAAGGTAGTGATAAAGAAAAAACATTTAAAGCAGCAAGATAAAAGAAGACAGGTAACATGCAAGGGAAAGCCCATAAAGCTATCAGCTGAGTTTTCAGCAGAAACTATGCAGGACAGAAGAAAGTGGCGTTAAATATTCAAAGTGCTGAATGAGAAAAATCTGCAGCAAGGAATAATTTATCCAGCAAGCCTATCCTTCAGAAAAGAAGGGGAGAAAAAGAGTTTCTTAGCCACACAAACTAAAAGAGTTCATGACCACTAAATTAACTACAAAAAATATTGAAGGGGACACTATGAGTGGAAAAAAATCGTAAGTGAGAGTATGACAATAATGAATCAAGGAAGCAGTAAAAATAAGTATTTCTGTAAAAATCAGTTAAGGGATTCACAAAATTAAAGGATGTAAAATATGAAAACATATACCCTAACACATGAGGAGGAGTCAACAGTGGGTTTGAACTTAAACAGCATTCAACTTAATATAGACCGAAAAGGCTATATATAATCCAGGGGGTCACCACAAACCCAAAGCACTAATACACATGCAAAAGATAAAGGGAAAGAAATCCAAGAATATCATTAAAGAAAACGAGCAAACCATGAGAGAGAGAGCAAGAGAAGAAAGGATCAGAGAAAAACTACACAAAAAACTATGAAACAAGTAACAAAACATCAATAAATACATGTCTAATGATAATCAGTTTGAATGTAAATGGACTAAATGCTCCAAGCAAAAGAGCATGACAGAGTTTGTCTATATATATAAAAGATTTCACACCTAAAGACACCTGCAGATGGAAATTAAGAGATGGAGAAACATGAATCATGCAAGTGGATGTCAAAAGAAGTCAGAGTAGCAATCCTTATATCAGACAAAATAGAGTTTTTTAAAATTGAAATTGAATTAGCCAACATAGAGTACACCAGTAGTTTCAAATGTAGCGTTCCACAATTCATCAGTTGTGTATAACACCCAGTGTTCATCACATCACAGGCATTCCTTAATGCCCATCACACAGTTACCCCATCTCCCCAGCCACCTTTCCTCCAGCAACCCTCAGTTGGTTTCCAATAGTTAGGAACCTGTCATGGATTTTCTTCCTCTCTGGTTTCTTCGCATTCATTTTCCCTCCCTTCCCCTATGATCCTCTGTGCTGTTCCTTCTATTCCACATATGAGTAAAACCATATAATAATTGTTTTTCTCTGACTGACTTATTTTGCTCAGCATAATACCCTCCAGTGCCATCCACATCGATATGCTCAATATTGATCCTTTCTGATGGCTGAGTCATATTCCATTGTATATGTATATACCATGTTTTCTTTATCCATTTATCTGTCGATGGATGTCTTGGTTCCTTCCACGGTTTGGCTATTGTGGACAATGTTGCTATAAACATTCGGGGTGCAGTTGCCCCTTCAGATCACTACATTGGTAGCTTTGGGGTAAATAAAATTGCTGGGTTGTAAGGGAGCTCTGTTTTAAGTTCTTGAGGAACCTCCATATTGTTTTCCAAAGTGGCTGTACCAGTTTTCATTCCCACTTAGAAGTGTAAGAGAGTTCCCCTTTCTCCTCACCAACATTTGTTATTTCTTCGCTTGTTAATTTTTGCAATTCTGACTGGTGTGAAGTGGTATCTCATTGTCATTTGGATTTCTTTTTCCCCATGCCAAGTGATGTTGAGCAGTTTGTCATATGTCTGTTGGCCATTTGTGTGTCTTCTTTGGAGAAATATCTGTTCATATCTTCTGCCCATTTCTTGACTCACTTATTTGTTTTTTGGGTGTTGAGTTTGGGTGTTGAAAGGTAGTAAAGCGTACGGCACATTCATGATGCTTCCACACGCAATTTTGGAAATGCTTCTCTCTCTAGGATACCTGAAGATGTTAGTGGAGAGTTGCTGTATACGCAGACTTGCTTTTCCCAGGTGAGTGCATGGGACATTCCTTATTCCCTCACGCGCGCGCGCGCACACACACACACACACACACACACACACACACACAGAGTTGAACATGATTCTGTCTCGTCAGGAAAGAAGATGTTCGTTGAGAGACGGTTTCTCACCGATGCTTTTGGGTTCTTGCTTTTATTCCCCCCGGAGAGTGAAGTGTAGGCGCTTTTTCCGTAGGCTTCCGTACACACCCTTGAGAAGCCTTCCGTCAGCCAGAAACAAGCCGTGAGTTGAAAGAGGCGTTCCACGCAGACCTCCTTCTCAGAGCGAAGCCTGTCACACTTTTCCTTGTGAAGTAAACTAGAGAGATACAAATACTTTAGCAATGATTGTTTAAACAAAAAAGGACTAAATATCCCAATCAGAAAACATAGACTGTAAAGAGGAAGCAAGACCCATCTCTATGCTGCCTACCAGAGAATCACTTCAGACCTAAAAATAAAAGCAGATTCGAAGTAATGGGAAACAAAAGCATTTATCATGCAAATGGAAGTGAAAAGAAAGTTGGAGTCGTAATATTTTTATGAGACAAAATAAACTGAATTGTGGGGAAGATGGCAGAGTAGAAGGACCCTAAACTCACCTCATCCCACAGATACAACTAGATCACACTCACACCAGAGTCACCCAGAATTGGACCTTCAGATTTCCCAACAAAACTCTACAACTAAATGGAGAGAGGAAATCACATCAAAGATGGTAGGAAGGACAAGGACTCTGTAGGAATCTAAACCCCATATTTCTGACCACCAGAGGGAGGGAACCACAGTCATAGAGGGGCCAGAAACAAACTACTACACCGGGGAGCCTCTAAAGCGTAGAGACATCCTCATAGCTTATGGCTTTGAAAATCAGAAGGGATGAAATTTGTGAGGGTATACAACCAGCAGACTTAAAGCTTGGAACTTTTAAAAATCAGCTGTCTCAGCTCTGAGAGAGCACAGAAGGTGATAGGAAGCTGAGATCTGTCCTTAAAGAGAAAGTACAGCAAACAGTGTGGAGAAGCTTGGGTGAAGCAGGTTGAAAGATGCTTGAGGATTAAACAAGGGAGACATAGTTCCTGGACTCAGAGTTTGCTAAGGGACTTGTCAAGGAACAAAGGAGCTGGCAGGTGCTATTTCCCTCTACGGCCCCTCAGTATAAGCACACACCTACCTGCAAGACCAAGCACAATCTAGCAATCACTAACTTGCATAAACCATGGCCCATCCCCAAGCCTCCCAGACCTGCTTCAGTCCCAGTGCTGTGGATACCCTCCCTGATAAGACCCACACAATCCTTGACAACAATATGTCTCCCCATCACCTACAGAACACGCATGCGTCTTGTTAAAACAGCACACCCCATGTGTTGTGCACAATGACACAGTCCAGATCCAGTCTCTGTTTTTGCTATGCATTACCTTCAGAGGAGAACCAGCCTCACCAAGTTAAAAATGTATGTTCTGCCCCGTATTTTCAAGAACAAGCAATATATCTGACCTTCCTAACCGAGAGATATTCTCTGAGAAGTAGGCCAAATGAGCAGACAGAGGACTATGTCCTAAACGAAAGAAGAGGACAAAGCCACAGCAAGAGACCTAAACAAAATGGATATAAGGAACATGCCTGACAGAAAATTTAAGATAACAATTATAAAGATACTCACTGGGGAAATGAAAAGAGGGAGGACATCAGAAGGGGGAACATCATTGAGACTCTTAACAAAGAGATATGAAAGAAATAATCAGAGATGTGGAACACAAGAAATGAAATGAAGAATATACTAGATAGAATAATTAGCAGGATGGACGAAGCAGAGGAACAAATTAATGAACTAGAAGACAGTAATGGAAAGTAATCAAGCGGAACAAATGAGAGGAAAAAGAAGTATGCAAAAATGAGAAGAGACTTAGGGAATTCAGTGACTCCATCCAGTGTAACAACACCCACATTAGAGGGATCCCAGAAGGTGAAAAGGGGGAAAAGGGGGCAGAAAATCTATTTGAGCAAAGAAGAGCTGAAAACGTAACCTAATCTGGTGAAGGAAACCTATACAAATCCATAAGGCATAGAGATCCCCTCCCACAAAGTCAACCGAAGGAGGTCCACATCAAGACACATAGTAATCCAAATGGGAAAAGGTAGTGATAAAGAAAAAACATTTAAAGCAGCAAGATAAAAGAAGACAGGTAACATGCAAGGGAAAGCCCATAAAGCTATCAGCTGAGTTTTCAGCAGAAACTATGCAGGACAGAAGAAAGTGGCGTTAAATATTCAAAGTGCTGAATGAGAAAAATCTGCAGCAAGGAATAATTTATCCAGCAAGCCTATCCTTCAGAAAAGAAGGGGAGAAAAAGAGTTTCTTAGCCACACAAACTAAAAGAGTTCATGACCACTAAATTAACTACAAAAAATATTGAAGGGGACACTATGAGTGGAAAAAAATCGTAAGTGAGAGTATGACAATAATGAATCAAGGAAGCAGTAAAAATAAGTATTTCTGTAAAAATCAGTTAAGGGATTCACAAAATTAAAGGATGTAAAATATGAAAACATATACCCTAACACATGAGGAGGAGTCAACAGTGGGTTTGAACTTAAACAGCATTCAACTTAATATAGACCGAAAAGGCTATATATAATCCAGGGGGTCACCACAAACCCAAAGCACTAATACACATGCAAAAGATAAAGGGAAAGAAATCCAAGAATATCATTAAAGAAAACGAGCAAACCATGAGAGAGAGAGCAAGAGAAGAAAGGATCAGAGAAAAACTACACAAAAAACTATGAAACAAGTAACAAAACATCAATAAATACATGTCTAATGATAATCAGTTTGAATGTAAATGGACTAAATGCTCCAAGCAAAAGAGCATGACAGAGTTTGTCTATATATATAAAAGATTTCACACCTAAAGACACCTGCAGATGGAAATTAAGAGATGGAGAAACATGAATCATGCAAGTGGATGTCAAAAGAAGTCAGAGTAGCAATCCTTATATCAGACAAAATAGACTTTTTTAAAATTGAAATTGAATTAGCCAACATAGAGTACACCAGTAGTTTCAAATGTAGCGTTCCACAATTCATCAGTTGTGTATAACACCCAGTGTTCATCACATCACAGGCATTCCTTAATGCCCATCACACAGTTACCCCATCTCGCCAGCCACCTTTCCTCCAGCAACCCTCAGTTGGTTTCCAATAGTTAGGAACCTGTCATGGATTTTCTTCCTCTCTGGTTTCTTCGCATTCATTTTCCCTCCCTTCCCCTATGATCCTCTGTGCTGTTCCTTCTATTCCACATATGAGTAAAACCATATAATAATTGTTTTTCTCTGACTGACTTATTTTGCTCAGCATAATACCCTCCAGTGCCATCAACATCGATATGCTCAATATTGATCCTTTCTGATGGCTGAGTCATATTCCATTGTATATGTATATACCATGTTTTCTTTATCCATTTATCTGTCGATGGATGTCTTGGTTCCTTCCACGGTTTGGCTATTGTGGACAATGTTGCTATAAACATTCGGGGTGCAGTTGCCCCTTCAGATCACTACATTGGTAGCTTTGGGGTAAATAAAATTGCTGGGTTGTAAGGGAGCTCTGTTTTAAGTTCTTGAGGAACCTCCATATTGTTTTCCAAAGTGGCTGTACCAGTTTTCATTCCCACTTAGAAGTGTAAGAGAGTTCCCCTTTCTCCTCACCAACATTTGTTATTTCTTCGCTTGTTAATTTTTGCAATTCTGACTGGTGTGAAGTGGTATCTCATTGTCATTTGGATTTCTTTTTCCCCATGCCAAGTGATGTTGAGCAGTTTGTCATATGTCTGTTGGCCATTTGTGTGTCTTCTTTGGAGAAATATCTGTTCATATCTTCTGCCCATTTCTTGACTCACTTATTTGTTTTTTGGGTGTTGAGTTTGGGTGTTGAAAGGTAGTAAAGCGTACGGCACATTCATGATGCTTCCACACGCAATTTTGGAAATGCTTCTCTCTCTAGGATACCTGAAGATGTTAGTGGAGAGTTGCTGTATACGCAGACTTGCTTTTCCCAGGTGAGTGCATGGGACATTCCTTATTCCCTCACGCGCGCGCGCGCACACACACACACACACACACACACACACACACACACAGAGTTGAACATGATTCTGTCTCGTCAGGAAAGAAGATGTTCGTTGAGAGACGGTTTCTCACCGATGCTTTTGGGTTCTTGCTTTTATTCCCCCCGGAGAGTGAAGTGTAGGCGCTTTTTCCGTAGGCTTCCGTACACACCCTTGAGAAGCCTTCCGTCAGCCAGAAACAAGCCGTGAGTTGAAAGAGGCGTTCCACGCAGACCTCCTTCTCAGAGCGAAGCCTGTCACACTTTTCCTTGTGAAGTAAACTAGAGAGATACAAATACTTTAGCAATGATTGCTTTAACAAAAAAGGACTAAATATCCCAATCAGAAAACATAGACTGTAAAGAGGAAGCAAGACCCATCTCTATGCTGCCTACCAGAGAATCACTTCAGACCTAAAAATAAAAGCAGATTCGAAGTAATGGGAAACAAAAGCATTTATCATGCAAATGGAAGTGAAAAGAAAGTTGGAGTCGTAATATTTTTATGAGACAAAATAAACTGAATTGTGGGGAAGATGGCAGAGTAGAAGGACCCTAAACTCACCTCATCCCACAGATACAACTAGATCACACTCACACCAGAGTCACCCAGAAATGGACCTTCAGATTTCCCAACAAAACTCTACAACTAAATGGAGAGAGGAAATCACATCAAAGATGGTAGGAAGGACAAGGACTCTGTAGGAATCTAAACCCCATATTTCTGACCACCAGAGGGAGGGAACCACAGTCATAGAGGGGCCAGAAACAAACTACTACACCGGGGAGCCTCTAAAGCGTAGAGACATCCTCATAGCTTATGGCTTTGAAAATCAGAAGGGATGAAATTTGTGAGGGTATACAACCAGCAGACTTAAAGCTTGGAACTTTTAAAAATCAGCTGTCTCAGCTCTGAGAGAGCACAGAAGGTGATAGGAAGCTGAGATCTGTCCTTAAAGAGAAAGTACAGCAAGCAGTGTGGAGAAGCTTGGGTGAAGCAGGTTGAAAGATGCTTGAGGATTAAACAAGGGAGACATAGTTCCTGGACTCAGAGTTTGCTAAGGGACTTGTCAAGGAACAAAGGAGCTGGCAGGTGCTATTTCCCTCTACGGCCCCTCAGTATAAGCACACACCTACCTGCAAGACCAAGCACAATCTAGCAATCACTAACTTGCATAAACCATGGCCCATCCCCAAGCCTCCCAGACCTGCTTCAGTCCCAGTGCTGTGGATACCCTCCCTGATAAGACCCACACAATCCTTGACAACAATATGTCTCCCCATCACCTACAGAACACGCATGCGTCTTGTTAAAACAGCACACCCCATGTGTTGTGCACAATGACACAGTCCAGATCCAGTCTCTGTTTTTGCTATGCATTACCTTCAGAGGAGAACCAGCCTCACCAAGTTAAAAATGTATGTTCTGCCCCGTATTTTCAAGAACAAGCAATATATCTGACCTTCCTAACCGAGAGATATTCTCTGAGAAGTAGGCCAAATGAGCAGACAGAGGACTATGTCCTAAACGAAAGAAGAGGACAAAGCCACAGCAAGAGACCTAAACAAAATGGATATAAGGAACATGCCTGACAGAAAATTTAAGATAACAATTATAAAGATACTCACTGGGGAAATGAAAAGAGGGAGGACATCAGAAGGGGGAACATCATTGAGACTCTTAACAAAGAGATATGAAAGAAATAATCAGAGATGTGGAACACAACAAATGAAATGAAGAATATACTAGATAGAATAATTAGCAGGATGGACGAAGCAGAGGAACAAATTAATGAACTAGAAGACAGTAATGGAAAGTAATCAAGCGGAACAAATGAGAGGAAAAAGAAGTATGCAAAAATGAGAAGAGACTTAGGGAATTCAGTGACTCCATCCAGTGTAACAACACCCACATTAGAGGGATCCCAGAAGGTGAAAAGGGGGAAAAGGGGGCAGAAAATCTATTTGAGCAAAGAAGAGCTGAAAACGTAACCTAATCTGGTGAAGGAAACCTATACAAATCCATAAGGCATAGAGATCCCCTCCCACAAAGTCAACCGAAGGAGGTCCACATCAAGACACATAGTAATCCAAATGGGAAAAGGTAGTGATAAAGAAAAAACATTGAAAGCAGCAAGATAAAAGAAGACAGGTAACATGCAAGGGAAAGCCCATAAAGCTATCAGCTGAGTTTTCAGCAGAAACTATGCAGGACAGAAGAAAGTGGCGTTAAATATTCAAAGTGCTGAATGAGAAAAATCTGCAGCAAGGAATAATTTATCCAGCAAGCCTATCCTTCAGAAAAGAAGGGGAGAAAAAGAGTTTCTTAGCCACACAAACTAAAAGAGTTCATGACCACTAAATTAACTACAAAAAATATTGAAGGGGACACTATGAGTGGAAAAAAATCGTAAGTGAGAGTATGACAATAATGAATCAAGGAAGCAGTAAAAATAAGTATTTCTGTAAAAATCAGTTAAGGGATTCACAAAATTAAAGGATGTAAAATATGAAAACATATACCCTAACACATGAGGAGGAGTCAACAGTGGGTTTGAACTTAAACAGCATTCAACTTAATATAGACCGAAAAGGCTATATATAATCCAGGGGGTCACCACAAACCCAAAGCACTAATACACATGCAAAAGATAAAGGGAAAGAAATCCAAGAATATCATTAAAGAAAACGAGCAAACCATGAGAGAGAGAGCAAGAGAAGAAAGGATCAGAGAAAAACTACACAAAAAACTATGAAACAAGTAACAAAACATCAATAAATGCATGTCTAATGATAATCAGTTTGAATGTAAATGGACTAAATGCTCCAAGCAAAAGAGCATGACAGAGTTTGTCTATATATATAAAAGATTTCACACCTAAAGACACCTGCAGATGGAAATTAAGAGATGGAGAAACATGAATCATGCAAGTGGATGTCAAAAGAAGTCAGAGTAGCAATCCTTATATCAGACAAAATAGAGTTTTTTAAAATTGAAATTGAATTAGCCAACATAGAGTACACCAGTAGTTTCAAATGTAGCGTTCCACAATTCATCAGTTGTGTATAACACCCAGTGTTCATCACATCACAGGCATTCCTTAATGCCCATCACACAGTTACCCCATCTCCCCAGCCACCTTTCCTCCAGCAACCCTCAGTTGGTTTCCAATAGTTAGGAACCTGTCATGGATTTTCTTCCTCTCTGGTTTCTTCGCATTCATTTTCCCTCCCTTCCCCTATGATCCTCTGTGCTGTTCCTTCTATTCCACATATGAGTAAAACCATATAATAATTGTTTTTCTCTGACTGACTTATTTTGCTCAGCATAATACCCTCCAGTGCCATCCACATCGATATGCTCAATATTGATCCTTTCTGATGGCTGAGTCATATTCCATTGTATATGTATATACCATGTTTTCTTTATCCATTTATCTGTCGATGGATGTCTTGGTTCCTTCCACGGTTTGGCTATTGTGGACAATGTTGCTATAAACATTCGGGGTGCAGTTGCCCCTTCAGATCACTACATTGGTAGCTTTGGGGTAAATAAAATTGCTGGGTTGTAAGGGAGCTCTGTTTTAAGTTCTTGAGGAACCTCCATATTGTTTTCCAAAGTGGCTGTACCAGTTTTCATTCCCACTTAGAAGTGTAAGAGAGTTCCCCTTTCTCCTCACCAACATTTGTTATTTCTTCGCTTGTTAATTTTTGCAATTCTGACTGGTGTGAAGTGGTATCTCATTGTCATTTGGATTTCTTTTTCCCCATGCCAAGTGATGTTGAGCAGTTTGTCATATGTCTGTTGGCCATTTGTGTGTCTTCTTTGGAGAAATATCTGTTCATATCTTCTGCCCATTTCTTGACTCACTTATTTGTTTTTTGGGTGTTGAGTTTGGGTGTTGAAAGGTAGTAAAGCGTACGGCACATTCATGATGCTTCCACACGCAATTTTGGAAATGCTTCTCTCTCTAGGATACCTGAAGATGTTAGTGGAGAGTTGCTGTATACGCAGACTTGCTTTTCCCAGGTGAGTGCATGGGACATTCCTTATTCCCTCACGCGCGCGCGCGCACACACACACACACACACACACACACACACACACACAGAGTTGAACATGATTCTGTCTCGTCAGGAAAGAAGATGTTCGTTGAGAGACGGTTTCTCACCGATGCTTTTGGGTTCTTGCTTTTATTCCCCCCGGAGAGTGAAGTGTAGGCGCTTTTTCCGTAGGCTTGCGTACACACCCTTGAGAAGCCTTCCGTCAGCCAGAAACAAGCCGTGAGTTGAAAGAGGCGTCCACGCAGACCTCCTTCTCAGAGCGAAGCCTTTCACACTTTTCCTTGTGAAGTAAACTAGAGAGATACAAATACTTTATCAATGATTGCTTTAACAAAAATGGACTAAATATCCCAATCAGAAAACATAGACTGTAAAGAGGAAGCAAGACCCATCTCTATGCTGCCTACCAGAGAATCACTTCAGACCTAAAAATAAAAGCAGATTCGAAGTAATGGGAAACAAAAGCATTTATCATGCAAATGGAAGTGAAAAGAAAGTTGGAGTCGTAATATTTTTATGAGACAAAATAAACTGAATTGTGGGGAAGATGGCAGAGTAGAAGGACCCTAAACTCACCTCATCCCACAGATACAACTAGATCACACTCACACCAGAGTCACCCAGAAATGGACCTTCAGATTTCCCAACAAAACTCTACAACTAAATGGAGAGAGGAAATCACATCAAAGATGGTAGGAAGGACAAGGACTCTGTAGGAATCTAAACCCCGTATTTCTGACCACCAGAGGGAGGGAACCACAGTCACAGAGGGGCCAGAAACAAACTGCTACACCGGGGAGCCTCTAAAGCGTAGAGACATCCTCATAGCTTATGGCTTTGAAAATCAGAAGGGATGACATTTGTGAGCGTATACAACCAGCAGACTTAAAGCTTGGAACTTTTAAAAATCAGCTGTCTCAGGTCTGAGAGAGCACAGAAGGTGATCGGAAGCTGAGATCTCTCCTTAAAGAGAAAGCACAGCAAACAGTCTGGAGAAGTTTGGGTGAAGCAGGTTGAAACGTGCTTGAGGATTAAACAAGGGAGACATAGTTCCTGAACTCAGAGTTTGCTAAGGGACTTGTCCAGGAACAAAGGAGCTGGCAGGTTCCATTTCCCTCTACGGCCCCTCATTATAAACACACACCTACCTGCAAGACCAAGCACAATCTAGCAATCACTAACTTGCATAAACCATGGCCCATCCCCACACTTACCACACCTGCTTCAGTCCCAGTGCTGTGGATACCCTCCCTGATAAGACCCACACAATCCTTGACAACAATATGTCTCCCCATCACCCACAGAACACGCATGCATCTTGTTAAAACAGCACACCCCATGTGTTGTGCACAATGACACAGTCCAGATCCAGTCTCTGTTGTTGCTATGCATTACCTTCAGAGGAGAACCAGCATCACCAAGTTAAAAATGGATGTTCTGCCCCGTATTTTCAAGAACAAGCAATATATGTGACCTTCCTAACCGAGAGATATTCTCTGAGAAGTAGGCCAAATGAGCAGACAGAGGACTATGTCCTAAACGAAAGAAGAGGACAAAGCCACAGCAAGAGACCTAAACAAAATGGATATAAGGAACATGCCTGACAGAAAATTTAAGATAACAATTATAAAGATACTCACTGGGGAAATGAAAAGAGGGAGGACATCAGAAGGGGGAACATCATTGAGACTCTTAACAAAGAGATATGAAAGAAATAATCAGAGATGTGGAACACAAGAAATGAAATTAAGAATATACTAGATAGAATAATTAGCAGGATGGACGAAGCAGAGGAACAAATTAATGAACTAGAAGACAGTAATGGAAAGTAATCAAGCGGAACAAATGAGAGGAAAAAGAAGTATGCAAAAATGAGAAGAGACTTAGGGAATTCAGTGACTCCATCCAGTGTAACAACACCCACATTAGAGGGATCCCAGAAGGTGAAAAGGGGGAAAAGGGGGCAGAAAATCTATTTGAGCAAAGAAGAGCTGAAAACTTAACCTAATCTGGTGAAGGAAACCTATACAAATCCATAAGGCATAGAGATCCCCTCCCACAAAGTCAACCGAAGGAGGTCCACATCAAGACAGATAGTAATCCAAATGGGAAAAGGTAGTGATAAAGAAAAAACATTGAAAGCAGCAAGATAAAAGAAGACAGGTAACATGCAAGGGAAAGCCCATAAAGCTATCAGCTGAGTTTTCAGCAGAAACTATGCAGGACAGAAGAAAGTGGCGTTAAATATTCAAAGTGCTGAATGAGAAAAATCTGCAGCAAGGAACAATTTATCCAGCAAGCCTATCCTTCAGAAAAGAAGGGGAGAAAAAGAGTTTCTTAGCCACACAAACTAAAAGAGTTCATGACCACTAAATTAACTACAAAAAATATTGAAGGGGACACTATGAGTGGAAAAAAATCGTAAGTGAGAGTATGACAATAATGAATCAAGGAAGCAGTAAAAATAAGTATTTCTGTAAAAATCAGTTAAGGGATTCACAAAATTAAAGGATGTAAAATATGAAAACATATACCCTAACACATGAGGAGGAGTCAACAGTGGGTTTGAACTTAAACAGCATTCAACTTAATATAGACCGAAAAGGCTATATATAATCCAGGGGGTCACCACAAACCCAAAGCACTAATACACATGCAAAAGATAAAGGGAAAGAAATCCAAGAATATCATTAAAGAAAACGAGCAAACCATGAGAGAGAGAGCAAGAGAAGAAAGGATCAGAGAAAAACTACACAAAAAACTATGAAACAAGTAACAAAACATCAATAAATACATGTCTAATGATAATCAGTTTGAATGTAAATGGACTAAATGCTCCAAGCAAAAGAGCATGACAGAGTTTGTCTATATATATAAAAGATTTCACACCTAAAGACACCTGCAGATGGAAATTAAGAGATGGAGAAACATTAATCATGCAAGTGGATGTCAAAAGAAGTCAGAGTAGCAATCCTTATATCAGACAAAATAGAGTTTTTTAAAATTGAAATTGAATTAGCCAACATAGAGTACACCAGTAGTTTCAAATGTAGCGTTCCACAATTCATCAGTTGTGTATAACACCCGGTGTTCATCACATCACAGGCATTCCTTAATGCCCATCACACAGTTACCCCATCTCCCCAGCCACCTTTCTTCCAGCAACCCTCAGTTGGTTTCCAATAGTTAGGAACCTGTCATGGATTTTCTTCCTCTCTGGTTTCTTCGCATTCATTTTCCCTCCCTTCCCCTATGATCCTCTGTGCTGTTCCTTCTATTCCACATATGAGTAAAACCATATAATAATTGTTTTTCTCTGACTGACTTATTTTGCTCAGCATAATACCCTCCAGTGCCATCCACATCGATATGCTAAATATTGATCCTTTCTGATGGCTGAGTCATATTCCATTGTATATGTATATACCATGTTTTCTTTATCCATTTATCTGTCGATGGATGTCTTGGTTCCTTCCACGGTTTGGCTATTGTGGACAATGTTGCTATAAACATTCGGGGTGCAGTTGCCCCTTCAGATCACTACATTGGTAGCTTTGGGGTAAATAAAATTGCTGGGTTGTAAGGGAGCTCTGTTTTAAGTTCTTGAGGAACCTCCATATTGTTTTCCAAAGTGGCTGTACCAGTTTTCATTCCCACTTAGAAGTGTAAGAGAGTTCCCCTTTCACCTCACCAACATTTGTTATTTCTCCGCTTGTTAATTTTTGCAATTCTGACTGGTGTGAAGTGGTATCTCATTGTCATTTGGATTTCTTTTTCCCCATGCCAAGTGCTGTTGAGCAGTTTGTCATATGTCTGTTGGCCATTTGTGTGTCTTCTTTGGAGAAATATCTCTTCATATCTTCTGCCCATTTCTTGACTCACTTATTTGTTTTTTGGGTGTTGAGTTTGGGTGTTGAACGGTAGTAAAGCGTACGGCACATTCATGATACTTCCACACCCACTTTTGGAAATGCTTCTCTCTCAAGGATACCTGAATATGTTAGTGGAGAGTTGCCGTATACGCAGACTTGCCTTTCCCAGGTGAGTGCATGGCACATTCCTTATTCCCTCACGCGCGCGCGCGCGCACACACACACACACACACACACACACACACACACACACACACAGAGTTGAACATGTTTCTGTCTCGTCAGGAAAGAAGGTGTTCTTTGAGAGACGGTTTGTCACCGATGCTTTTGGGTTCTTGCTTTTATTCCCCCCGGAGAGTGAAGTGTAGGCGCTTTTTCCGTAGGCTTCCTTACACACCCTTGAGAAGCCTTCCGTCAGCCAGAAACAAGCCGTGAGTTGAAAGAGGCGTTCCACGCAGACCTCCTTCTCAGAGCGAAGCCTTTCACACTTTTCCTTGTGAAGTAAACTAGAGAGATACAAATACTTTATCAATGATTGCTTTAACAAAAAAGGACTAAATATCCCAATCAGAAAACATAGACTGTAAAGAGGAAGCAAGACCCATCTCTATGCTGCCTACCAGAGAATCACTTCAGACCTAAAAATAAAAGCAGATTCGAAGTAATGGGAAACAAAAGCATTTATCATGCAAATGGAAGTGAAAAGAAAGTTGGAGTCGTAATATTTTTATGAGACAAAATAAACTGAATTGTGGGGAAGATGGCAGAGTAGAAGGACCCTAAACTCACCTCATCCCACAGATACAACTAGATCACATTCACACCAGAGTCACCCAGAAATGGACCTACAGATTTCCCAACAAAACTATACAACTAAATGGAGAGAGGAAATCACACCAAAGATGGTAGGAAGGACAAGGACTCTGTAGGAATCTAAACCCCATATTTCTGACCACCAGAGGGAGGGAACCACAGTCACAGAGGGGCCAAAAACGAACTACTACACCGGGGAGCCTCTAAAGCGTAAAGACATCCTCATAGCTTATTGCTTTGGAAATCAGAAGGGATGACATTTGGGAGGGTATACAACCAGCAGACTTAAAGCTTGGAACTTTTAAAAATCAGCTGTCTCAGCTCTGAGAGAGCACAGAAGGTGATAGGAAGCTGAGATCTGTCCTTAAAGAGAAAGCAGAGCAAACAGTCTGGACAAGCTTGGGTGAAGCAGGTTGAAATGTGCTTGAGGATTAAACAAGGGAGACATAGTTCCTGAACTCAGAGTTTGCTAAGGGACTTGTCCAGGAACAAAGGAGCTGGCAGGTGCCATTTCCCTCTACGGCCCCTCATTATAAACAGACACCTACCTGCAAGACCAAGCACAATCTAGCAATCACTAACTTGCATAAACCATGGCCCATCCCCACACCTACCAGACCTGCTTCAGTCCCAGTGCTGTGGATACCCTCCCTGATAAGACCCACACAATCCTTGACAACAATATGTCTCCCCATCACCTACAGAACACGCATGCGTCTTGTTAAAACAGCACACCCCATGTGTTGTGCACAATGACACAGTCCAGATCCAGTCTCTGTTGTTGCTATGCATTACCTTCAGAGGAGAACCAGCATCACCAAGTGAAAAATGTATGTTCTGCCCAGTATTTTCAAGAACAAGCAATATATCTGACCTTCCTAACAGGGAGATATTCTCTGAGAAGTAGGCCAAATGAGCAGACAGAGGACTATGTCCTAAACGAAAGAAGAGGACAAAGCCACAGCAAGAGACCTAAACAAAATGGATATAAGGAACATGCCTGACAGAAAATTTAAGGTAACAATTATAAAGATACTCACTGGGGAAATGAAAAGAGGGAGGACATCAGAAGGGGGAACATCATTGAGACTCTTAACAAAGAGATATGAAAGAAATAATCAGAGATGTGGAACACAATAAATGTAATTAAGAATATACTAGATAGAACAATTAGCAGGATGGACGAAGCAGAGGAACAAATTAATGAACTAGAAGACAGTAATGGAAAGTAATCAAGCGGAACAAATGAGAAGAAAAAGAAGTATGCAAAAATGAGAAGAGACATAGGGAATTCAGTGACTCCATCCAGTGTAACAACACCCACATTAGAGGGATCCCAGAAGGTGAAAAGGGGGAAAAGGGGGCAGAAAATCTATTTGACCAAAGAAGAGGTGAAAACTTAACCTAATCTGGTGAAGGAAACCTATACAAATCCATAAGGCATAGAGATCCCCTCCCACAAAGTCAACCGAAGGAGTTCCACATCAAGACACATAGTAATCCAAATGGGAAAAGGTAGTGATAAAGAAAAAACATTGAAAGCAGCAAGATAAAAGAAGACAGGTAACATGCAAGGGAAAGCCCATAAAGCTATCAGCTGAGTTTTCAGCAGAAACTATGTAGGACAGAAGAAAGTGGCGTTAAATATTCAAAGTGCTGAATGAGAAAAATCTGCAGCAAGGAATAATTTATCCAGCAAGCCTATCCTTCAGAAAAGAAGGGGAGAAAAAGAGTTTCTTAGCCACACAAACTAAAAGAGTTCATGACCACTAAATTAACTACAAAAAATATTGAAGGGGACACTATGAGTGGAAAAAAACGTAAGTGAGAGTATGACAATAATGAATCAAGGAAGCAGTAAAAATAAGTATTTCTGTAAAAATCAGTTAAGGGATTCACAAAATTAAAGGATGTAAAATATGAAAACATATACCCTAACACATGAGGAGGAGTCAACAGTGGGTTTGAACTTAAACAGCATTCAACTTAATATAGACCGAAAAGGCTATATATAATCCAGGGGGTCACCACAAACCCAAAGCACTAATACACATGCAAAAGATAAAGGGAAAGAAATCCAAGAATATCATTAAAGAAAACGAGCAAACCATGAGAGAGAGAGCAAGAGAAGAAAGGATCAGAGAAAAACTACACAAAAAACTATGAAACAAGTAACAAAACATCAATAAATACATGTCTAATGATAATCAGTTTGAATGTAAATGCACTAAATGCTCCAAGCAAAAGAGCATGACAGAGTTTGTCTATATATATAAAAGATTTCACACCTAAAGACACCTGCAGATGGAAATTAAGAGATGGAGAAACATTAATCATGCAAGTGGATGTCAAAAGAAGTCAGAGTAGCAATCCTTATATCAAACAAAATAGAGTTTTTTAAAATTGAAATTGAATTAGCCAACATAGAGTACACCAGTAGTTTCAAATGTAGCGTTCCACAATTCATCAGTTGTGTATAACACCCGGTGTTCATCACATCACAGGCATTCCTTAATGCCCATCACACAGTTACCCCATCTCCCCAGCCACCTTTCCTCCAGCAACCCTCAGTTGGTTTCCAATAGTTAGGAACCTGTCATGGATTTTCTTCCTCTCTGGTTTCTTCGCATTCATTTTCCCTCCCTTCCCCTATGATCCTCTGTGCTGTTCCTTCTATTCCACATATGAGTAAAACCATATAATAATTGTTTTTCTCTGACTGACTTATTTTGCTCAGCGTAATACCCTCCAGTGCCATCCACATCGATATGCTCAATATTGATCCTTTCTGATGGCTGAGTCATATTCCATTGTATATGTATATACCATGTTTTCTTTATCCATTTATCTGTCGATGAATGTCTCGGTTCCTTCCACGGTTTGGCTATTGTGGACAATGTTGCTATAAACATTCGGGGTGCAGTTGCCCCTTCAGATCACTACATTTGTAGCTTTGGCGTATATAAAATTGCTGGGTTGTAAGGGAGCTCTGTTTTAAGTTCTTGAGGAACCTCCATATTGTTTTCCAAAGTGGCTGTACCAGTTTTCATTCCCACTTAGAAGTGTAAGAGAGTTCCCCTTTCTCCTCACCAACATTTGTTATTTCTCCGCTTGTAAATTTTTCAATTCTGACTGGTGTGAAGTGGTATCTCATTGTCATTTGGATTTCTTTTTCCCCATGCCAAGTGATGTTGAGCAGTTTGTCATATGTCTGTTGGCCATTTGTGTGTCTTCTTTGGAGAAATATCTGTTCATATCTTCTGCCCATTTCTTGACTCACTTATTTGTTTTTTGGGTGTTGAGTTTGGGTGTTGAAACGTAGTAAAGCGTACGGCACATTCATGATGCTTCCACACGCAATTTTGGAAATGCTTCTCTCTCTAGGATACCTGAAGATGTTAGTGGAGAGTTGCTGTATACGCAGACTTGCTTTTCCCAGGTGAGTGCATGGGACATTCCTTATTCCCTCACGCGCGCGCGCGCGCACACACACACACACACACACACACACACACACACAGAGTTGAACATGATTCTGTCTCGTCAGGAAAGAAGATGTTCGTTGAGAGACGGTTTCTCACCGATGCTTTTGGGTTCTTGCTTTTATTCCCCCCGGAGAGTGAAGTGTAGGCGCTTTTTCCGTAGGCTTCCGTACACACCCTTGAGAAGCCTTCCGTCAGCCAGAAACAAGCCGTGAGTTGAAAGAGGCGTTCCACGCAGACCTCCTTCTCAGAGCGAAGCCTGTCACACGTTTCCTTGTGAAGTAAACTAGAGAGATACAAATACTTTAGCAATGATTGTTTTAACAAAAAAGGACTAAATATCCCAATCAGAAAACATAGACTGTAAAGAGGAAGCAAGACCCATCTCTATGCTGCCTACCAGAGAATCACTTCAGACCTAAAAATAAAAGCAGATTCGAAGTAATGGGAAACAAAAGCATTTATCATGCAAATGGAAGTGAAAAGAAAGTTGGAGTCGTAATATTTTTATGAGACAAAATAAACTGAATTGTGGGGAAGATGGCAGAGTAGAAGGACCCTAAACTCACCTCATCCCACAGATACAACTAGATCACACTCACACCAGAGTCACCCAGAAATGGACCTTCAGATTTCCCAACAAAACTCTACAACTAAATGGAGAGAGGAAATCACATCAAAGATGGTAGGAAGGACAAGGACTCTGTAGGAATCTAAACCCCATATTTCTGACCACCAGAGGGAGGGAACCACAGTCATAGAGGGGCCAGAAACAAACTACTACACCGGGGAGCCTCTAAAGCGTAGAGACATCCTCATAGCTTATGGCTTTGAAAATCAGAAGGGATGAAATTTGTGAGGGTATACAACCAGCAGACTTAAAGCTTGGAACTTTTAAAAATCAGCTGTCTCAGCTCTGAGAGAGCACAGAAGGTGATAGGAAGCTGAGATCTGTCCTTAAAGAGAAAGTACAGCAAACAGTGTGGAGAAGCTTGGGTGAAGCACGTTGAAAGATGCTTGAGGATTAAAAAAGGGAGACATAGTTCCTGGACTCAGAGTTTGCTAAGGGACTTGTCAAGGAACAAAGGAGCTGGCAGGTGCTATTTCCCTCTACGGCCCCTCATTATAAGCACACACCTACCTGCAAGACCAAGCACAATCTAGCAATCACTAACTTGCATAAACCATGGCCCATCCCCAAGCCTCCCAGACCTGCTTCAGTCCCAGTGCTGTGGATACCCTCCCTGATAAGACCCACACAATCCTTGGCAACAATATGTCTCCCCATCACCTACAGAACACGCATGCGTCTTGTTAAAACAGCACACCCCATGTGTTGTGCACAATGACACAGTCCAGATCCAGTCTCTGTTGTTGCTATGCATTACCTTCAGAGGAGAACCAGCATCACCAAGTTATAAATGTATGTTCTGCCCAGTATTTTCAAGAACAAGCAATATATCTGCCCTTCCTAACAGAGAGATATTCTCTGAGAAGTAGGCCAAATGAGCAGACAGATGACTATGTCCTAAACGAATGAAGAGGACAAAGCCACAGCAAGACACCTAAAAAAATGGATATAAGGAACATGCCTGAGAGAAAATTTAAGATAACAAGTATAAAGATACTCACTGGGGAAATGAAAAGAGGGAGGACATCAGAAGGGGGAACATCATTGAGACTCTTAACAAAGAGATATGAAAGAAATAATCAGAGATGTGGAACACAATAAATGTAATTAAGAATATACTAGATAGAATAATTAGCAGGATGGACGAAGCAGAGGAACAAATTAATGAACTAGAAGACAGTAATGGAAAGTAATCAAGCGGAAAAAATGAGAGGAAAAAGAAGTATGCAAAAATGAGAAGAGATTAGGGAATTCAGTGACTCCATCCAGTGTAACAACACCCACATTAGAGGGATCCCAGAAGGTGAAAAGGGGGAAAAGGGGGCAGAAAATCTATTTGAGCAAAGAAGAGCTGAAAACTTAACCTAATCTGGTGAAGGAAACCTATACAAATCCATAAGGCATAGAGATCCCCTCCCACAAAGTCAACCGAAGGAGGTCCACATCAAGACACATAGTAATCCAAATGGGAAAAGGTAGTGATAAAGAAAAAACATTGAAAGCAGCAAGATAAAAGAAGACAGGTAACATGCAAGGGAAAGCCCATAAAGCTATCAGCTGAGTTTTCAGCAGAAACTATGCAGGACAGAAGAAAGTGGCGTTAAATATTCAAAGTGCTGAATGAGAAAAATCTGCAGCAAGGAATAATTTATCCAGCAAGCCTATCCTTCAGAAAAGAAGGGGAGAAAAAGAGTTTCTTAGCCACACAAACTAAAAGAGTTCATGACCACTAAATTAACTACAAAAAATATTGAAGGGGACACTATGAGTGGAAAAAAATCGTAAGTGAGAGTATGACAATAATGAATCAAGGAAGCAGTAAAAATAAGTATTTCTGTAAAAATCAGTTAAGGGATTCACAAAATTAAAGGATGTAAAATATGAAAACATATACCCTAACACATGAGGAGGAGTCAACAGTGGGTTTGAACTTAAACAGCATTCAACTTAATATAGACCGAAAAGGCTATATATAATCCAGGGGGTCACCACAAACCCAAAGCACTAATACACATGCAAAAGATAAAGGGAAAGAAATCCAAGAATATCATTAAAGAAAACGAGCAAACCATGAGAGAGAGAGCAAGAGAAGAAAGGATCAGAGAAAAACTACACAAAAAACTATGAAACAAGTAACAAAACATCAATAAATACATGTCTAATGATAATCAGTTTGAATGTAAATGGACTAAATGCTCCAAGCAAAAGAGCATGACAGAGTTTGTCTATATATATAAAAGATTTCACACCTAAAGACACCTGCAGATGGAAATTAAGAGATGGAGAAACATGAATCATGCAAGTGGATGTCAAAAGAAGTCAGAGTAGCAATCCTTATATCAGACAAAATAGACTTTTTTAAAATTGAAATTGAATTAGCCAACATAGAGTACACCAGTAGTTTCAAATGTAGCGTTCCACAATTCATCAGTTGTGTATAACACCCAGTGTTCATCACATCACAGGCATTCCTTAATGCCCATCACACAGTTACCCCATCTCGCCAGCCACCTTTCCTCCAGCAACCCTCAGTTGGTTTCCAATAGTTAGGAACCTGTCATGGATTTTCTTCCTCTCTGGTTTCTTCGCATTCATTTTCCCTCCCTTCCCCTATGATCCTCTGTGCTGTTCCTTCTATTCCACATATGAGTAAAACCATATAATAATTGTTTTTCTCTGACTGACTTATTTTGCTCAGCATAATACCCTCCAGTGCCATCCACATCGATATGCTCAATATTGATCCTTTCTGATGGCTGAGTCATATTCCATTGTATATGTATATACCATGTTTTCTTTATCCATTTATCTGTCGATGGATGTCTTGGTTCCTTCCACGGTTTGGCTATTGTGGACAATGTTGCTATAAACATTCGGGGTGCCGTTGCCCCTTCAGATCACTACATTGGTAGCTTTGGGGTAAATAAAATTGCTGGGTTGTAAGGGAGCTCTGTTTTAAGTTCTTGAGGAACCTCCATATTGTTTTCCAAAGTGGCTGTACCAGTTTTCATTCCCACTTAGAAGTGTAAGAGAGTTCCCCTTTCTCCTCACCAACATTTGTTATTTCTTCGCTTGTTTATTTTTGCAATTCTGACTGGTGTGAAGTGGTATCTCATTGTCATTTGGATTTCTTTTTCCCCATGCCAAGTGATGTTGAGCAGTTTGTCATATGTCTGTTGGCCATTTGTGTGTCTTCTTTGGAGAAATATCTGTTCATATCTTCTGCCCATTTCTTGACTCACTTATTTGTTTTTTGGGTGTTGAGTTTGGGTGTTGAAAGGTAGTAAAGCGTACGGCACATTCATGATGCTTCCACACGCAATTTTGGAAATGCTTCTCTCTCTAGGATACCTGAAGATGTTAGTGGAGAGTTGCTGTATACGCAGACTTGCTTTTCCCAGGTGAGTGCATGGGACATTCCTTATTCCCTCACGCGCGCGCGCGCACACACACACACACACACACACACACACACACACACAGAGTTGAACATGATTCTGTCTCGTCAGGAAAGAAGATGTTCGTTGAGAGACGGTTTCTCACCGATGCTTTTGGGTTCTTGCTTTTATTCCCCCCGGAGAGTGAAGTGTAGGCGCTTTTTCCGTAGGCTTCCGTACACACCCTTGAGAAGCCTTCCGTCAGCCAGAAACAAGCCGTGAGTTGAAAGAGGCGTTCCACGCAGACCTCCTTCTCAGAGCGAAGCCTGTCACACTTTTCCTTGTGAAGTAAACTAGAGAGATACAAATACTTTAGCAATGATTGCTTTAACAAAAAAGGACTAAATATCCCAATCAGAAAACATAGACTGTAAAGAGGAAGCAAGACCCATCTCTATGCTGCCTACCAGAGAATCACTTCAGACCTAAAAATAAAAGCAGATTCGAAGTAATGGGAAACAAAAGCATTTATCATGCAAATGGAAGTGAAAAGAAAGTTGGAGTCGTAATATTTTTATGAGACAAAATAAACTGAATTGTGGGGAAGATGGCAGAGTAGAAGGACCCTAAACTCACCTCATCCCACAGATACAACTAGATCACACTCACACCAGAGTCACCCAGAAATGGACCTTCAGATTTCCCAACAAAACTCTACAACTAAATGGAGAGAGGAAATCACATCAAAGATGGTAGGAAGGACAAGGACTCTGTAGGAATCTAAACCCCATATTTCTGACCACCAGAGGGAGGGAACCACAGTCATAGAGGGGCCAGAAACAAACTACTACACCGGGGAGCCTCTAAAGCGTAGAGACATCCTCATAGCTTATGGCTTTGAAAATCAGAAGGGATGAAATTTGTGAGGGTATACAACCAGCAGACTTAAAGCTTGGAACTTTTAAAAATCAGCTGTCTCAGCTCTGAGAGAGCACAGAAGGTGATAGGAAGCTGAGATCTGTCCTTAAAGAGAAAGTACAGCAAGCAGTGTGGAGAAGCTTGGGTGAAGCAGGTTGAAAGATGCTTGAGTATTAAACAAGGGAGACATAGTTCCTGGACTCAGAGTTTGCTAAGGGACTTGTCCAGGAACAAAGGAGCTGGCAGGTTCCATTTCCCTCTACGGCCCCTCATTATAAACACACACCTACCTGCAAGACCAAGCACAATCTAGCAATCACTAACTTGCATAAACCATGGCCCATCCCCACACTTACCACACCTGCTTCAGTCCCAGTGCTGTGGATACCCTCCCTGATAAGACCCACACAATCCTTGACAACAATATGTCTCCCCATCACCCACAGAACACGCATGCATCTTGTTAAAACAGCACACCCCATGTGTTGTGCACAATGACACAGTCCAGATCCAGTCTCTGTTGTTGCTATGCATTACCTTCAGAGGAGAACCAGCATCACCAAGTTAAAAATGGATGTTCTGCCCCGTATTTTCAAGAACAAGCAATATATGTGACCTTCCTAACCGAGAGATATTCTCTGAGAAGTAGGCCAAATGAGCAGACAGAGGACTATGTCCTAAACGAAAGAAGAGGACAAAGCCACAGCAAGAGACCTAAACAAAATGGATATAAGGAACATGCCTGACAGAAAATTTAAGATAACAATTATAAAGATACTCACTGGGGAAATGAAAAGAGGGAGGACATCAGAAGGGGGAACATCATTGAGACTCTTAACAAAGAGATATGAAAGAAATAATCAGAGATGTGGAACACAAGAAATGAAATTAAGAATATACTAGATAGAATAATTAGCAGGATGGACGAAGCAGAGGAACAAATTAATGAACTAGAAGACAGTAATGGAAAGTAATCAAGCGGAACAAATGAGAGGAAAAAGAAGTATGCAAAAATGAGAAGAGACTTAGGGAATTCAGTGACTCCATCCAGTGTAACAACACCCACATTAGAGGGATCCCAGAAGGTGAAAAGGGGGAAAAGGGGGCAGAAAATCTATTTGAGCAAAGAAGAGCTGAAAACTTAACCTAATCTGGTGAAGGAAACCTATACAAATCCATAAGGCATAGAGATCCCCTCCCACAAAGTCAACCGAAGGAGGTCCACATCAAGACAGATAGTAATCCAAATGGGAAAAGGTAGTGATAAAGAAAAAACATTGAAAGCAGCAAGATAAAAGAAGACAGGTAACATGCAAGGGAAAGCCCATAAAGCTATCAGCTGAGTTTTCAGCAGAAACTATGCAGGACAGAAGAAAGTGGCGTTAAATATTCAAAGTGCTGAATGAGAAAAATCTGCAGCAAGGAACAATTTATCCAGCAAGCCTATCCTTCAGAAAAGAAGGGGAGAAAAAGAGTTTCTTAGCCACACAAACTAAAAGAGTTCATGACCACTAAATTAACTACAAAAAATATTGAAGGGGACACTATGAGTGGAAAAAAATCGTAAGTGAGAGTATGACAATAATGAATCAAGGAAGCAGTAAAAATAAGTATTTCTGTAAAAATCAGTTAAGGGATTCACAAAATTAAAGGATGTAAAATATGAAAACATATACCCTAACACATGAGGAGGAGTCAACAGTGGGTTTGAACTTAAACAGCATTCAACTTAATATAGACCGAAAAGGCTATATATAATCCAGGGGGTCACCACAAACCCAAAGCACTAATACACATGCAAAAGATAAAGGGAAAGAAATCCAAGAATATCATTAAAGAAAACGAGCAAACCATGAGAGAGAGAGCAAGAGAAGAAAGGATCAGAGAAAAACTACACAAAAAACTATGAAACAAGTAACAAAACATCAATAAATACATGTCTAATGATAATCAGTTTGAATGTAAATGGACTAAATGCTCCAAGCAAAAGAGCATGACAGAGTTTGTCTATATATATAAAAGATTTCACACCTAAAGACACCTGCAGATGGAAATTAAGAGATGGAGAAACATTAATCATGCAAGTGGATGTCAAAAGAAGTCAGAGTAGCAATCCTTATATCAGACAAAATAGAGTTTTTTAAAATTGAAATTGAATTAGCCAACATAGAGTACACCAGTAGTTTCAAATGTAGCGTTCCACAATTCATCAGTTGTGTATAACACCCGGTGTTCATCACATCACAGGCATTCCTTAATGCCCATCACACAGTTACCCCATCTCCCCAGCCACCTTTCTTCCAGCAACCCTCAGTTGGTTTCCAATAGTTAGGAACCTGTCATGGATTTTCTTCCTCTCTGGTTTCTTCGCATTCATTTTCCCTCCCTTCCCCTATGATCCTCTGTGCTGTTCCTTCTATTCCACATATGAGTAAAACCATATAATAATTGTTTTTCTCTGACTGACTTATTTTGCTCAGCATAATACCCTCCAGTGCCATCCACATCGATATGCTAAATATTGATCCTTTCTGATGGCTGAGTCATATTCCATTGTATATGTATATACCATGTTTTCTTTATCCATTTATCTGTCGATGGATGTCTTGGTTCCTTCCACGGTTTGGCTATTGTGGACAATGTTGCTATAAACATTCGGGGTGCAGTTGCCCCTTCAGATCACTACATTGGTAGCTTTGGGGTAAATAAAATTGCTGGGTTGTAAGGGAGCTCTGTTTTAAGTTCTTGAGGAACCTCCATATTGTTTTCCAAAGTGGCTGTACCAGTTTTCATTCCCACTTAGAAGTGTAAGAGAGTTCCCCTTTCTCCTCACCAACATTTGTTATTTCTCCGCTTGTTAATTTTTGCAATTCTGACTGGTGTGAAGTGGTATCTCATTGTCATTTGGATTTCTTTTTCCCCATGCCAAGTGATGTTGAGCAGTTTGTCATATGTCTGTTGGCCATTTGTGTGTCTTCTTTGGAGAAATATCTGTTCATATCTTCTGCCCATTTCTTGACTCACTTATTTGTTTTTTGGGTGTTGAGTTTGGGTGTTGAACGGTAGTAAAGCGTACGGCACATTCATGATGCTTCCACACCCACATTTGGAAATGCTTCTCTCTCAAGGATACCTGAATATGTTAGTGGAGAGTTGCCGTATACGCAGACTTGCTTTTCCCAGGTGAGTGCATGGCACATTCCTTATTCCCTCACGCGCGCGCGCGCACACACACACACACACAAACACACACACACACACACACACACACACAGAGTTGAACATGTTTCTGTCTCGTCAGGAAAGAAGGTGTTCGTTGAGTGACGGTTTCTCACTGATGCTTTTGGGTTCTTGCTTTTATTTCCCCCCGGAGAGTGAAGTGTAGGCGCTTTTTCCGTAGGCTTCCGTACACACCCTTGAGAAGCCTTCCGTCAGCCAGAAACAAGCCGTGAGTTGAAAGAGGCGTTCCACGCAGACCTCCTTCTCAGAGCGAAGCCTGTCACACTTTTCCTTGTGAAGTAAACTAGAGAGATACAAATACTTTATCAATGATTGCTTTAACAAAAAAGGACTAAATAACTCAATCAGAAAACATAGAGTGTAAAGAGGAAGCAAGACCCATCTCTCTGCTGCCTACCAGAGAATCACTTCAGACCTAAAAATAAAAGCAGATTGGAAGTAATGGGAAACAAAACCATTTATCATGCAAATGGAAGTGAAAAGAAAGTTGGAGTCGTAATATTTTTATGAGACAAAATAAACTGAATTGTGGGGAAGATGGCAGAGTAAAAGGACCCTAAACTCACCTCCTCCCACAGATACAACTAGATCACACTCACACCAGAGTCACCCAGAAATGGACCTTCAATTTCCCAACAAAACTCTACAACTAAATGGAGAGAGGAAATCACATCAAAGATGGTAGGAAGGACAAGGACTCTGTAGGAATCTAAACCCCATATTTCTGACCACCAGAGGGAGGGAACCACAGTCACAGAGGGGCCAGAAACAAACTACTACACCGGGGAGCCTCTAAAGCGTAGAGACATCCTCATAGCTTATGGCTTTGAAAATCAGAAGGGATGAAATTTGTGAGTGTCTACAACCAGCAGACTTAAAGCTTGGAACTTTTAAAAATCAGCTGTCTCAGCTCTGAGAGAGCACAGAAGGTGATAGGAAGCTGAGATCTGTCCTTAAAGAGAAAGCAGAGCAAACAGTCTGGAGAAGCTTGGGTGAAGCAGGTTGAAAGGTGCTTGAGGACTAAACAAGGGAGACATAGTTCCTGAACTCAGAGTTTGCTAAGGGACTTGTCCAGGAACAAAGGAGCTGGCAGGTGCCATTTCCCTCTACGGCCCCTCATTGTAAACAGACACCTACCTGCAAGACCAGGCACAATCTAGCAATCACTAACTTGCATAAACCATGGCCCATCCCCACACCTACCAGACCTGCTTCAGTCCCAGTGCTGTGGATACCCTCCCTGATAAGACCCACACAATCCTTGAGAACAATATGTCTCCCCATCACCTACACAACACGCATGCGTCTTGTTAAAACAGCACACCCCATGTGTTGTGCACAATGACACAGTCCAGATCCAGTCTCTGTTGTTGCTATGCATTACCTTCAGAGGAGAACCAGCATCACCACGTTAAAAATGTATGTACTGCCCAGTATTTTCAAGAACAAGCAATATATCTGACCTTCATAACAGAGAGATATTCTCTGAGAAGTAGGCCAAATGAGCAGACAGAGGACTATGTCCTAAACGAAAGAAGAGGACAAAGCCACAGCAAGAGACCTAAACAAAATGGATATAATGAACATGCCTGAGAGAAAATTTAAGATAACAATTATAAAGATACTCACTGGGGAAATGAATAGAGGGAGGACATCAGAAGGGGGAACATCATTGAGACTCTTAACAAAGAGATATGAAAGAAATAATCAGAGATGTGGAACACAATAAATGTAATTAAGAATATACTAGATAGAATAATTAGCAGGATGGACGAAGCAGAGGAACAAATTAATGAACTAGAAGACAGTAATGGAAAGTAATCAAGCGGAAAAAATGAGAGGAAAAAGAAGTATGCAAAAATGAGAAGAGACTTAGGGAATTCAGTGACTCCATCCAGTGTAACAACACCCACATTAGAGGGATCCCAGAAGGTGAAAAGGGGGAAAAGGGGACAGAAAATCTATTTGACCAAAGAAGAGCTGAAAACTTAACCTAATCTGGTGAAGGAAACCTATACAAATCCATAAGGCATAGAGATCCCCTCCCACAAAATCAACCGAAGGAGGTCGACATGAAGACACATAGTAATCCAAATGGGAAAAGGTAGTGATAAAGAAAAAACATTTAAAGCAGCAAGATAAAAGAAGACAGTTAACATGCAAGGGAAAGCCCATAAAGCTATCAGCTGAGTTTTCAGCAGAAACTATGCAGGACAGAAGAAAGTGGCGTTAAATATTCAAAGTGCTGAATGAGAAAAACCTGCAGCAAGGAATAATTTATCCAGCAAGCCTATCCTTCAGAAAAGAAGGGGAGAAAAAGAGTTTCTTAGCCACACAAACTAAAAGAGTTCATGACCACTAAATTAACTACAAAAAATATTGAAGGGGACACTATGAGTGGAAAAAAATCGTAAGTGAGAGTAGGACAATAATGAATCAAGGAAGCAGTAAAATTAAGTATTTCTGTAAAAATCAGTTAAGGGATTCACAAAATAAAAGTATGTAAAATAGGAAAACATATACCCTAACACATGAGGAGGAGTCAACAGTGGGTTTGAACTTAAACAGCATTCAACTTAATATAGACTGAAAAGGCTATATATAATCCAGGGGGTCACCAGAAACCCAAAGCACTAATACACATGCAAAAGATAAAGGGAAAGAAATCCAAGAATATCATTAAAGAAAACGAGCAAACCATGAGAGAGAGAGCAAGAGAAGAAAGGATCAGAGAAAAACTACACAAAAAACTCTGAAACAGGTAACAAAACATCAATAAATACATGTCTAATGATAATTAGTTTGAATGTAAGTGGACGAAATGCTCCAAGCAAAAGAGCATGACAGAGTTTGTATATATGTATAAAAGATTTCACACCTAAAGACACCTGCAGATGGAAATTAAGAGATGGAGAAACATTAATCATGCAAGTGGATGTCAAAAGAAGTCAGAGTAGCAATCCTTATATCAGACCAAATAGAGTTTTTTAAAATTGAAATTGAATTAGCCAACATAGAGTACACCAGTAGTTTCAAATGTAGCGTTCCACAATTCATCAGTTGTGTATAACACCCAGTGTTCATCACATCCCATGCATTCCTTAATGCCCATCACACAGTTACCCCATCTCCCCAGCCACCTTTCCTCCAGCAACCCTCAGTTGGTTTCCAATAGTTAGGAACCTGTCATGGATTTTCTTCCTCTCTGGTTTCTTCGCATTCATTTTCCCTCCCTTCCCCTATGATCCTCTGTGCTGTTCCTTCTATTCCACATATGAGTAAAACCATATAATAATTGTTTTTCTCTGACTGACTTATTTTGCTCAGCATAATACCCTCCAGTGCCATCCACATCGATAGGCTAAATATTGATCCTTTCTGATGGCTGAGTCATATTCCATTGTATATGTATATACCATGTTTTCTTTATCCATTTATCTGTCGATGGATGTCTTGATTCCTTCCACGGTTTGGCTATTGTGGACAATGTTGCTCTAAACATTCGGGGTGCCGTTGCCCCTTCAGATCACTACATTTGTAGCTTTGGGGTAAATAAAATTGCTGGGTTGTAAGGGAGCTCTGTTTTAAGTTCTTGAGGAACCTCCATATTGTTTTCCAAAGTGGCTGTACCAGTTTTCATTCCCACTTAGAAGTGTAAGAGAGTTCCCCTTTCTCCTCACCAACATTTGTTATTTCTTCGCTTGTTAATTTTTGCAATTCTGACTGGTGTGAAGTGGTATCTCATTGTCATTTGGATTTCTTTTTCCCCATGCCAAGTGATGTTGAGCAGTTTGTCATATGTCTGTTGGCCATTTGTGTGTCTTCTTTGGAGAAATATCTGTTCATATCTTCTGCCCATTTCTTGACTCATTTGTTTTTTGGATGTTGAGTTTGGGTGTTGAAAGGTAGTAAAGCGTACGGCACATTCATGATGCTTCCACAACCACTTTTGGAAATGCTTCTCTCTCAAGGATACCTGAATATGTTAGTGGAGAGTTGCCGTATACGCAGACTTGCTTTTCCCAGGTGAGTGCATGGCACATTCCTTATTCCCTCACGTGCGCGCGCGCGCACACACACACACACACACACACACACACACACACAGAGTTGAACATGTTTCTGTCTCGTCAGGAAAGAAGGTGTTCGTTGATAGACGGTTTCTCGCCGATGCTTTTGGGTTCTTGCTTTTATTTCCCCCCGGAGAGTGAAGTGTAGGCGCTTTTTCCGTAGGCTTCCGTACACACCCTTGAGAAGCCTTCCGTCAGCCAGAAACAAGCCGTGAGTTGAAAGAGGCGTTCCACGCAGACCTCCTTCTCAGAGCGAAGCCTGTCACACTTTTCCTTGTGAAGTAAACTAGAGAGATACAAATACTTTATCAATGATTGCTTTAACAAAAAAGGACTAAATAACTCAATCAGAAAACATAGAGTGTAAAGAGGAAGCAAGACCCATCTCTCTGCTGCCTACCAGAGAATCACTTCAGACCTAAAAATAAAAGCAGATTGGAAGTAATGGGAAACAAAACCATTTATCATGCAAATGGAAGTGAAAAGAAAGTTGGAGTCGTAATATTTTTATGAGACAAAATAAACTGAATTGTGGGGAAGATGGCAGAGTAGAAGGACCCTAAACTCACCTCCTCCCACAGATACAACTAGATCACACTCACACCAGAGTCACCCAGAAATGGACCTTCAATTTCCCAACAAAACTCTACAACTAAATGGAGAGAGGAAATCACATCAAAGATGGTAGGAAGGACAAGGACTCTGTAGGAATCTAAACCCCATATTTCTGACCACCAGAGGGAGGGAACCACAGTCACAGAGGGGCCAGAAACAAACTACTACACCGGGGAGCCTCTAAAGCGTAGAGACATCCTCATAGCTTATGGCTTTGAAAATCAGAAGGGATGAAATTTGTGAGTGTCTACAACCAGCAGACTTAAAGCTTGGAACTTTTAAAAATCAGCTGTCTCAGCTCTGAGAGAGCACAGAAGGTGATAGGAAGCTGAGATCTGTCCTTAAAGAGAAAGCAGAGCAAACAGTGTGGAGAAGCTTGGGTGAAGCAGGTTGAAAGGTGCTTGAGGACTAAACAAGGGAGACATAGTTCCTGAACTCAGAGTTTGCTAAGGGACTTGTCCAGGAACAAAGGAGCTGGCAGGTGCCATTTCCCTCTACGGCCCCTCATTGTAAACAGACACCTACCTGCAAGACCAAGCACAATCTAGCAATCACTAACTTGCATAAACCATGGCCCATCCCCACACCTACCAGACCTGCTTCAGTCCCAGTGCTGTGGATACCCTCCCTGATAAGACCCACACAATCCTTGAGAACAATATGTCTCCCCATCACCTACAGAACACGCATGCGTCTTGTTAAAACAGCACACCCCATGTGTTGTGCACAATGACACAGTCCAGATCCAGTCTCTGTTGTTGCTATGCATTACCTTCAGAGGAGAACCCGCATCACCAAGTTAAAAATGTATGTACTGCCCAGTATTTTCAAGAACAAGCAATATATCTGACCTTCCTAACAGAGAGATATTCTCTGAGAAGTAGGCCAAATGAGCAGACAGAGGACTATGTCCTAAACGAAAGAAGAGGACAAAGCCACAGCAAGAGACCTAAACAAAATGGATATAAGGAACATGCCTGAGAGAAAATTTAAGAAAACAATTATAAAGATACTCACTGGGGAAATGAATAGAGGGAGGACATCAGAAGGGGGAACATCATTGAGACTCTTAACAAAGAGATATGAAAGAAATAATCAGAGATGTGGAACACAATAAATGTAATTAAGAATATACTACATAGAATAATTAGCAGGATGGACGAAGCAGAGGAACAAATTAATGAACTAGAAGACAGTAATGGAAAGTAATCAAGCGGAAAAAATGAGAGGAAAAAGAAGTATGCAAAAATGAGAAGAGACTTAGGGAATTCAGTGACTCCATCCAGTGTAACAACACCCACATTAGAGGGATCCCAGAAGGTGAAAAGGGGGAAAAGGGGACAGAAAATCTATTTGACCAAAGAAGAGCTGAAAACTTAACCTAATCTGGTGAAGGAAACCTATACAAATCCATAAGGCATAGAGATCCCCTCCCACAAAATCAACCGAAGGAGGTCGACATGAAGACACATAGTAATCCAAATGGGAAAAGGTAGTGATAAAGAAAAAACATTTAAAGCAGAAGATAAAAGAAGACAGTTAACATGCAAGGGAAAGCCCATAAAGCTATCAGCTGAGTTTTCAGCAGAAACTATGCAGGACAGAAGAAAGTGGCATTAAATATTCAAAGTGCTGAATGAGAAAAACCTGCAGCAAGGAATAATTTATCCAGCAAGCCTATCCTTCAGAAAAGAAGGGGAGAAAAAGAGTTTCTTAGCCACACAAACTAAAAGAGTTCATGACCACTAAATTAACTACAAAAAATATTGAAGGGGACACTATGAGTGGAAAAAAATCGTAAGTGAGGGTAGGACAATAATGAATCAAGGAAGCAGTAAAATTAAGTATTTCTGTAAAAATCAGTTAAGGGATTCACAAAATAAAAGTATGTAAAATATGAAAACATATACCCTAACACATGAGGAGGAGTCAACAGTGGGTTTGAACTTAAACAGCATTCAACTTAATATAGACTGAAAAGGCTGTATATAATCCAGGGGGTCACCAGAAACCCAAAGCACTAATACACATGCAAAAGATAAAGGGAAAGAAATCCAAGAATATCATTAAAGAAAACGAGCAAACCATGAGAGAGAGAGCAAGAGAAGAAAGGATCAGAGAAAAACTACACAAAAAACTCTGAAACAAGTAACAAAACATCAATAAATACATGTCTAATGATAATTAGTTTGAATGTAAGTGGACGAAATGCTCCAAGGAAAGAGCATGACAGAGTTTGTATATATGTATAAAAGATTTCACACCTAAAGACACCTGCAGATGGAAATTAAGAGATGGAGAAACATTAATCATGCAAGTGGATGTCAAAAGAAGTCAGAGTAGCAATCCTTATATCAGACCAAATAGAGTTTTTTAAAATTGAAATTGAATTAGCCAACATAGAGTACACCAGTAGTTTCAAATGTAGCGTTCCACAATTCATCAGTTGTGTATAACACCCAGTGTTCATCACATCCCATGCATTCCTTAATGCCCATCACACAGTTACTCCATCTCCCCAGCCACCTTTCCTCCAGCAACCCTCAGTTGGTTTCCAATAGTTAGGAACCTGTCATGGATTTTCTTCCTCTCTGGTTTCTTCGCATTCATTTTCCCTCCCTTCCCCTATGATCCTCTGTGCTGTTCCTTCTATTCCACATATGAGTAAAACCATATAATAATTGTTTTTCTCTGACTGACTTATTTTGCTCAGCATAATACCCTCCAGTGCCATCCACATCGATAGGCTAAATATTGATCTTTCTGATGGCTGAGTCATATTCCATTGTATATGTATATACCATGTTTTCTTTATCCATTTATCTGTCGATGGATGTCTTGGTTCCTTCCACGGTTTGGCTATTGTGGACAATGTTGCTCTAAACATTCGGGGTGCCGTTGCCCCTTCAGATCACTACATTTGTAGCTTTGGGGTAAATAAAATTGCTGGGTTGTAAGAGAGCTCTGTTTTAAGTTCTTGAGGAACCTCCATATTGTTTTCCAAAGTGGCTGTACCAGTTTTCATTCCCACTTAGAAGTGTAAGAGAGTTCCCCTTTCTCCTCACCAACATTTGTTATTTCTTCGCTTGTTAATTTTTGCAATTCTGACTGGTGTGAAGTGGTATCTCATTGTCATTTGGGTTTCTTTTTCCCCATGCCAAGTGATGTTGAGCAGTTTGTCATATGTCTGTTGGCCATTTGTGTGTCTTCTTTGGAGAAATATCTGTTCATATCTTCTGCCCATTTCTTGACTCACTTATTTGTTTTTTGGATGTTGAGTTTGGGTGTTGAAAGGTAGTAAAGCGTACGGCACATTCATGATGCTTCCACACCCACTTTTGGAAATGCTTCTCTCTCAAGGATACCTGAAGATGTTAGTGGAGAGTTGCCGTATACGCAGACTTGCTTTTCCCAGGTGAGGGCATGGCACATTCCTTATTCCCTCACGCGCGCGCGCGCACACACACACACACACACACACACACACACACACACAGAGTTGAACATGTTTCTGTCTCGTCAGGAAAGAAGGTGTTCGTTGAGAGACGGTTTCTCACCGATGCTTTTGGGTTCTTGCTTTTATTTCCCCCCGGAGAGTGAAGTGTAGGCGCTTTTTCCGTAGGCTTCCGTACACACCCTTGAGAAGCCTTCCGTCAGCCAGAAACAAGCCGTGAGTTGAAAGAGGCGTTCCACGCAGACCTCCTTCTCAGAGCGAAGCCTGTCACACTTTTCCTTGTGAAGTAAACTAGAGAGATACAAATACTTTATCAATGATTGCTTTAACAAAAAAGGACTAAATAACTCAATCAGAAAACATAGAGTGTAAAGAGGAAGCAAGACCCATCTCTCTGCTGCCTACCAGAGAATCACTTCAGACCTAAAAATAAAAGCAGATTGGAAGTAATGGGAAACAAAACCATTTATCATGCAAATGGAAGTGAAAAGAAAGTTGGAGTCGTAATATTTTTATGAGACAAAATAAACTGAATTGTGGGGAAGATGGCAGTGTAGAAGGACCCTAAACTCACCTCCTCCCACAGATACAACTAGATCACACTCACACCAGAGTCACCCAGAAATGGACCTTCAGATTTCCCAACAAAACTCTACAACTAAATGGAGAGAGGAAATCACATCAAAGATGGTAGGAAGGACAAGGACTCTGTAGAAATCTAAACCCCATATTTCTGACCACCAGAGGGAGGGAACCACAGTCACAGAGGGGCCAGAAACAAACTACTACACCGGGGAGCCTCTAAAGCGTAGAGACATCCTCATAGCTTATGGCTTTGAAAATCAGAAGGGATGAAATTTGTGAGTGTCTACAACCAGCAGACCTAAAGCTTGGAACTTTTAAAAATCAGCTGTCTCAGCTCTGAGAGAGCACAGAAGGTGATAGGAAGCTGAGATCTGTCCTTAAAGAGAAAGCAGAGCAAACAGTCTGGAGAAGCTTGGGTGAAGCAGGTTGAAAGGTGCTTGAGGACTAAACAAGGGAGACATAGTTCCTGAACTCAGAGTTTGCTAAGGGACTTGTCCAGGAACAAAGGAGCTGGCAGGTGCCATTTCCCTCTACGGCCCCTCATTGTAAACAGACACCTACCTGCAAGACCAAGCACAATCTAGCAATCACTAACTTGCATAAACCATGGCCCATCCCCACACCTACCAGACCTGCTTCAGTCCCAGTGCTGTGGATACCCTCCCTGATAAGACCCACACAATCCTTGAGAACAATATGTCTCCCCATCACCTACAGAACACGCATGCGTCTTGTTAAAACAGCACACCCCATGTGTTGTGCACAATGACACAGTCCAGATCCAGTCTCTGTTGTTGCTATGCATTACCTTCAGAGGAGAACCAGCATCACCAAGTTAAAAATGTATGTACTGCCCAGTATTTTCAAGAACAAGCAATATATCTGACCTTCCTAACAGAGAGATATTCTCTGAGAAGTAGGCCAAATGAGCAGACAGAGGACTATGTCCTAAACGAAAGAAGAGGACAAAGCCAAAGCAAGAGACCTAAACAAAATGGATATAAGGAACATGCCTGAGAGAAAATTTAAGATAACAAATATAAAGATACTCACTGGGGAAATGAATAGAGGGAGGACATCAGAAGGGGGAACATCATTGAGACTCTTAACAAAGAGATATGAAAGAAATAATCAGAGATGTGGAACACAATAAATGTAATTAAGAATATACTACATAGAATAATTAGCAGGATGGACGAAGCAGAGGAACAAATTAATGAACTAGAAGACAGTAATGGAAAGTAATCAAGCGGAAAAAATGAGAGGAAAAAGAAGTATGCAAAAATGAGAAGAGACTTAGGGAATTCAGTGACTCCATCCAGTGTAACAACACCCACATTAGAGGGATCCCAGAAGGTGAAAAGGGGGAAAAGGGACAGAAAATCTATTTGACCAAAGAAGAGCTGAAAACTTAACCTAATCTGGTGAAGGAAGCCTATACAAATCCATAAGGCATAGAGATCCCCTCCCACAAAATCAACCGAAGGAGGTCGACATGAAGACACATAGTAATCCAAATGGGAAAAGGTAGTGATAAAGAAAAAACATTTAAAGCAGCAAGATAAAAGAAGACAGTTAACATGCAAGGGAAAGCCCATAAAGCTATCAGCTGAGTTTTCAGCAGAAACTATGCAGGACAGAAGAAAGTGGCGTTAAATATTCAAAGTGCTGAATGAGAAAAACCTGCAGCAAGGAATAATTTATCCAGCAAGCCTATCCTTCAGAAAAGAAGGGGAGAAAAAGAGTTTCTTAGCCACACAAACTAAAAGAGTTCATGACCACTAAATTAACTACAAAAAATATTGAAGGGGACACTATGAGTGGAAAAAAATCGTAAGTGAGAGTAGGACAATAATGAATCAAGGAAGCAGTAAAATTAAGTATTTCTGTAAAAATCAGTTAAGGGATTCACAAAATAAAAGTATGTAAAATAGGAAAACATATACCCTAACACATGAGGAGGAGTCAACAGTGGGTTTGAACTTAAACAGCATTCAACTTAATATAGACTGAAAAGGCTATATATAATCCAGGGGGTCACCAGAAACCCAAAGCACTAATACACATGCAAAAGATAAAGGGAAAGAAATCCAAGAATATCATTAAAGAAAACGAGCAAACCATGAGAGAGAGAGCAAGAGAAGAAAGGATCAGAGAAAAACTACACAAAAAACTCTGAAACAAGTAACAAAACATCAATAAATACATGTCTAATGATAATTAGTTTGAATGTAAATGGACGAAATGCTCCAAGCAAAAGAGCATGACAGAGTTTGTATATATGTATAAAAGATTTCACACCTAAAGACACCTGCAGATGGAAATTAAGAGATGGAGAAACATTAATCATGCAAGTGGATGTCAAAAGAAGTCAGAGTAGCAATCCTTATATCAGACCAAATAGAGTTTTTTAAAATTGAAATTGAATTAGCCAACATAGAGTACACCAGTAGTTTCAAATGTAGCGTTCCACAATTCATCAGTTGTGTATAACACCCAGTGTTCATCACATCCCATGCATTCCTTAATGCCCATCACACAGTTACCCCATCTCCCCAGCCACCTTTCCTCCAGCAACCCTCAGTTGGTTTCCAATAGTTAGGAACCTGTCATGGATTTTCTTCCTCTCTGGTTTCTTCGCATTCATTTTCCCTCCCTTCCCCTATGATCCTCTGTGCTGTTCCTTCTATTCCACCTATGAGTAAAACCATATAATAATTGTTTTTCTCTGACTGACTTATTTTGCTCAGCATAATACCCTCCAGTGCCATCCACATCGATATGCTAAATATTGATCCTTTCTGATGGCTGAGTCATATTCCATTGTATATGTATATACCATGTTTTCTTTATCCATTTATCTGTCGATGGATGTCTTGGTTCCTTCCACGGTTTGGCTATTGTGGACAATGTTGCTCTAAACATTCGGGGTGCCGTTGCCCCTTCAGATCACTACATTTGTAGCTTTGGGGTAAATAAAATTGCTGGGTTGTAAGGGAGCTCTGTTTTAAGTTCTTGAGGAACCTCCATATTGTTTTCCAAAGTGGCTGTACCAGTTTCAATTCCCACTTAGAAGTGTAAGAGAGTTCCCCTTTCTCCTCACCAACATTTGTTATTTCTTCGCTTGTTAATTTTTGCAATTCTGACTGGTGTGAAGTGGTATCTCATTGTCATTTGGGTTTCTTTTTCCCCATGCCAAGTGATGTTGAGCAGTTTGTCCTATGTCTGTTGGCCATTTGTGTGTCTTCTTTGGAGAAATATCTGTTCATATCTTCTGCCCATTTCTTGACTCACTTATTTGTTTTTTGGATGTTGAGTTTGGGTGTTGAAAGGTAGTAAAGCGTACGGCACATTCATGATGCTTCCACAACCACTTTTGGAAATGCTTCTCTCTCAAGGATACCTGAATATGTTAGTGGAGAGTTGCCGTATACGCAGACTTGCTTTTCCCAGGTGAGTGCATGGCACATTCCTTATTCCCTCACGCGCGCGCGCGCGCGCACACACACACACAAACACACACACACACACACAGAGTTGAACATGTTTCTGTCTCGTCAGGAAAGAAGGTGTTCGTTGAGAGACGGTTTCTCGCCGATGCTTTTGGGTTCTTGCTTTTATTTCCCCCCGGAGAGTGAAGTGTAGGCGCTTTTTCCGAAGGCTTCCGTACACACCCTTGAGAAGCCTTCCGTCAGCCAGAAACAAGCCGTGAGTTGAAAGAGGCGTTCCACGCAGACCTCCTTCTCAGAGCGAAGCCTGTCACACTTTTCCTTGTGAAGTAAACTAGAGAGATACAAATACTTTATCAATGATTGCTTTAACAAAAAAGGACTAAATATCTCAATCAGAAAACATAGAGTGTAAAGAGGAAGCAAGACCCATCTCTCTGCTGCCTACCAGAGAATCACTTCAGACCTAAAAATAAAAGCAGATTGGAAGTAATGGGAAACAAAACCATTTATCATGCAAATGGAAGTGAAAAGAAAGTTGGAGTCGTAATATTTTTATGAGACAAAATAAACTGAATTGTGGGGAAGATGGCAGAGTAGAAGGACCCTAAACTCACCTCCTCCCACAGATACAACTAGATCACACTCACACCAGAGTCACCCAGAAATGGACCTTCAATTTCCCAACAAAACTCTACAACTAAATGGAGAGAGGAAATCACATCAAAGATGGTAGGAAGGACAAGGACTCTGTAGGAATCTAAACCCCATATTTCTGACCACCAGAGGGAGGGAACCACAGTCACAGAGGGGCCAGAAACAAACTACTACACCGGGGAGCCTCTAAAGCGTAGAGACATCCTCATAGCTTATGGCTTTGAAAATCAGAAGGGATGAAATTTGTGAGTGTCTACAACCAGCAGACTTAAAGCTTGGAACTTTTAAAAATCAGCTGTCTCAGCTCTGAGAGAGCACAGAAGGTGATAGGAAGCTGAGATCTGTCCTTAAAGAGAAAGCAGAGCAAACAGTCTGGAGAAGCTTGGGTGAAGCAGGTTGAAAGGTGCTTGAGGACTAAACAAGGGAGACATAGTTCCTGAACTCAGAGTTTGCTAAGGGACTTGTCCAGGAACAAAGGAGCTGGCAGGTGCCATTTCCCTCTACGGCCCCTCATTGTAAACAGACACCTACCTGCAAGACCAGGCACAATCTAGCAATCACTAACTTGCATAAACCATGGCCCATCCCCACACCTACCAGACCTGCTTCAGTCCCAGTGCTGTGGATACCCTCCCTGATAAGACCCACACAATCCTTGAGAACAATATGTCTCCCCATCACCTACACAACACGCATGCGTCTTGTTAAAACAGCACACCCCATGTGTTGTGCACAATGACACAGTCCAGATCCAGTCTCTGTTGTTGCTATGCATTACCTTCAGAGGAGAACCAGCATCACCACGTTAAAAATGTATGTACTGCCCAGTATTTTCAAGAACAAGCAATATATCTGACCTTCCTAACAGAGAGATATTCTCTGAGAAGTAGGCCAAATGAGCAGACAGAGGACTATGTCCTAAACGAAAGAAGAGGACAAAGCCACAGCAAGAGACCTAAACAAAATGGATATAAGGAACATGCCTGAGAGAAAATTTAAGATAACAATTATAAAGATACTCACTGGGGAAATGAATAGAGGGAGGACATCAGAAGGGGGAACATCATTGAGACTCTTAACAAAGAGATATGAAAGAAATAATCAGAGATGTGGAACACAATAAATGTAATTAAGAATATACTAGATAGAATAATTAGCAGGATGGACGAAGCAGAGGAACAAATTAATGAACTAGAAGACAGTAATGGAAAGTAATCAAGCGGAAAAAATGAGAGGAAAAAGAAGTATGCAAAAATGAGAAGAGACTTAGGGAATTCAGTGACTCCATCCAGTGTAACAACACCCACATTAGAGGGATCCCAGAAGGTGAAAAGGGGGAAAAGGGGACAGAAAATCTATTTGACCAAAGAAGAGCTGAAAACTTAACCTAATCTGGTGAAGGAAACCTATACAAATCCATAAGGCATAGAGATCCCCTCCCACAAAATCAACCGAAGGAGGTCGACATGAAGACACATAGTAATCCAAATGGGAAAAGGTAGTGATAAAGAAAAAACATTTAAAGCAGCAAGATAAAAGAAGACAGTTAACATGCAAGGGAAAGCCCATAAAGCTATCAGCTGAGTTTTCAGCAGAAACTATGCAGGACAGAAGAAAGTGGCATTAAATATTCAAAGTGCTGAATGAGAAAAACCTGCAGCAAGGAATAATTTATCCAGCAAGCCTATCCTTCAGAAAAGAAGGGGAGAAAAAGAGTTTCTTAGCCACACAAACTAAAAGAGTTCATGACCACTAAATTAACTACAAAAAATATTGAAGGGGACACTATGAGTGGAAAAAAATCGTAAGTGAGAGTAGGACAATAATGAATCAAGGAAGCAGTAAAATTAAGTATTTCTGTAAAAATCAGTTAAGGGATTCACAAAATAAAAGTATGTAAAATATGAAAACATATACCCTAACACATGCGGAGGAGTCAACAGTGGGTTTGAACTTAAACAGCATTCAACTTAATATAGACTGAAAAGGCTATATATAATCCAGGGGGTCACCAGAAACCCAAAGCACTAATACACATGCAAAAGATAAAGGGAAAGAAATCCAAGAATATCATTAAAGAAAACGAGCAAACCATGAGAGAGAGAGCAAGAGAAGAAAGGATCAGAGAAAAACTACACAAAAAACTCTGAAACAAGTAACAAAACATCAATAAATACATGTCTAATGATAATTAGTTTGAATGTAAGTGGACGAAATGCTCCAAGCAAAAGAGCATGACAGAGTTTGTATATATGTATAAAAGATTTCACACCTAAAGACACCTGCAGATGGAAATTAAGAGATGGAGAAACATTAATCATGCAAGTGGATGTCAAAAGAAGTCAGAGTAGCAATCCTTATATCAGACCAAATAGAGTTTTTTAAAATTGAAATTGAATTAGCCAACATAGAGTACACCAGTAGTTTCAAATGTAGCGTTCCACAATTCATCAGTTGTGTATAACACCCAGTGTTCATCACATCCCATGCATTCCTTAATGCCCATCACACAGTTACCCCATCTCCCCAGGCACCTTTCCTCCAGCAACCCTCAGTTGGTTTCCAATAGTTAGGAACCTGTCATGGATTTTCTTCCTCTCTGGTTTCTTCGCATTCATTTTCCCTCCCTTCCCCTATGATCCTCTGTGCTGTTCCTTCTATTCCACCTATGAGTAAAACCATATAATAATTGTTTTTCTCTGACTGACTTATTTTGCTCAGCATAATACCCTCCAGTGCCATCCACATCGATATGCTAAATATTGATCCTTTCTGATGGCTGAGTCATATTCCATTGTATATGTATATACCATGTTTTCTTTATCCATTTATCTGTCGATGGATGTCTTGGTTCCTTCCACGGTTTGGCTATTGTGGACAATGTTGCTCTAAACATTCGGGGTGCCGTTGCCCCTTCAGATCACTACATTTGTAGCTTTGGGGTAAATAAAATTCCTGGGTTGTAAGGGAGCTCTGTTTTAAGTTCTTGAGGAACCTCCATATTGTTTTCCAAAGTGGCTGTACCAGTTTTCATTCCCACTTAGAAGTGTAAGAGAGTTCCCCTTTCTCCTCACCAACATTTGTTATTTCTTCGCTTGTTAATTTTGGCAATTCTGACTGGTGTGAAGTGGTATCTCATTGTCATTTGGATTTCTTTTTCCCCATGCCAAGTGATGTTGAGCAGTTTGTCATATGTCTGTTGGCCATTTGTGTGTCTTCTTTGGAGAAATATCTGTTCATATCTTCTGCCCATTTCTTGACTCACTTATTTGTTTTTTGGATGTTGAGTTTGGGTGTTGAAAGGTAGTAAAGCGTACGGCACATTCATGATGCTTCCACAACCACTTTTGGAAATGCTTCTCTCTCAAGGATACCTGAAGATGTTAGTGGAGAGTTGCCGTATACGCAGACTTGCTTTTCCCAGGTGAGTGCATGGCACATTCCTTATTCCCTCACGCGCGCGCGCGCACACACACACACACACACACACACACACACACACAGAGTTGAACATGTTTCTGTCTCGTCAGGAAAGAAGGTGTTCGTTGAGAGACGGTTTCTCGCCGATGCTTTTGGGTTCTTGCTTTTATTTCCCCCCGGAGAGTGAAGTATAGGCGCTTTTTCCGTAGGCTTCCGTACACACCCTTGAGAAGCCTTCCGTCAGCCAGAAACAAGCCGTGAGTTGAAAGAGGCGTTCCACGCAGACCTCCTTCTCAGAGCGAAGCCTGTCACACTTTTCCTTGTGAAGTAAACTAGAGAGATACAAATACTTTATCAATGATTGCTTTAACAAAAAAGGACTAAATATCTCAATCAGAAAACATAGAGTGTAAAGAGGAAGCAAGACCCATCTCTCTGCTGCCTACCAGAGAATCACTTCAGACCTAAAAATAAAAGCAGATTGGAAGTAATGGGAAACAAAACCATTTATCATGCAAATGGAAGTGAAAAGAGAGTTGGAGTCGTAATATTTTTATGAGACAAAATAAACTGAATTGTGGGGAAGATGGCAGAGTAGAAGGACCCTAAACTCACCTCCTCCCACAGATACAACTAGAGCACACTCACACCAGAGTCACCCAGAAATGGACCTTCAATTTCCGAACAAAACTCTACAACTAAATGGAGAGAGGAAATCACATCAAAGATGGTAGGAAGGACAAGGACTCTGTAGGAATCTAAACCCCATATTTCTGACCACCAGAGGGAGGGAACCACAGTCACAGAGGGGCCAGAAACAAACTACTACACCGGGGAGCCTCTAAAGTGTAGAGACATCCTCATAGCTTATGGCTTTGAAAATCAGAAGGGATGAAATTTGTGAGTGTCTACAACCAGCAGACTTAAAGCTTGGAACTTTTAAAAATCAGCTGTCTCAGCTCTGAGAGAGCACAGAAGGTGATAGGAAGCTGAGATCTGTCCTTAAAGAGAAAGCAGAGCAAACAGTCTGGAGAAGCTTGGGTGAAGCAGGTTGAAAGGTGCTTGAGGACTAAACAAGGGAGACATAGTTCCTGAACTCAGAGTTTGCTAAGGGACTTGTCCAGGAACAAAGGAGCTGGCAGGTGCCATTTCCCTCTACGGCCCCTCATTGTAAACAGACACCTACCTGCAAGACCAGGCACAATCTAGCAATCACTAACTTGCATAAACCATGGCCCATCCCCACACCTACCAGACCTGCTTCAGTCCCAGTGCTGTGGATACCCTCCCTGATAAGACCCACACAATCCTTGAGAACAATATGTCTCCCCATCACCTACACAACACGCATGCGTCTTGTTAAAACAGCACACCCCATGTGTTGTGCACAATGACACAGTCCAGATCCAGTCTCTGTTGTTGCTATGCATTACCTTCAGAGGAGAACCAGCATCACCACGTTAAAAATGTATGTACTGCCCAGTATTTTCAAGAACAAGCAATATATCTGACCTTCCTAACAGAGAGATATTCTCAGAGAAGTAGGCCAAATGAGCAGACAGAGGACTATGTCCTAAACGAAAGAAGAGGACAAAGCCACAGCAAGAGACCTAAACAAAATGGATATAAGGAACATGCCTGAGAGAAAATTTAAGAAAACAATTATAAAGATACTCACTGGGGAAATGAATAGAGGGAGGACATCAGAAGGGGGAACATCATTGAGACTCTTAACAAAGAGATATGAAAGAAATAATCAGAGATGTGGAACACAATAAATGTAATTAAGAATATACTAGATAGAATAATTAGCAGGATGGACGAAGCAGAGGAACAAATTAATGAACTAGAAGACAGTAATGGAAAGTAATCAAGCGGAAAAAATGAGAGGAAAAAGAAGTATGCAAAAATGAGAAGAGACTTAGGGAATTCAGTGACTCCATCCAGTGTAACAACACCCACATTAGAGGGATCCCAGAAGGTGAAAAGGGGGAAAAGGGGACAGAAAATCTATTTGACCAAAGAAGAGCTGAAAACTTAACCTAATCTGGTGAAGGAAACCTATACAAATCCATAAGGCATAGAGATCCCCTCCCACAAAATCAACCGAAGGAGGTCGACATGAAGACACATAGTAATCCAAATGGGAAAAGGTAGTGATAAAGAAAAAACATTTAAAGCAGCAAGATAAAAGAAGACAGTTAACATGCAAGGGAAAGCCCATAAAGCTATCAGCTGAGTTTTCAGCAGAAACTATGCAGGACAGAAGAAAGTGGCGTTAAATATTCAAAGTGCTGAATGAGAAAAACCTGCAGCAAGGAATAATTTATCCAGCAAGCCTATCCTTCAGAAAAGAAGGGGAGAAAAAGAGTTTCTTAGCCACACAAACTAAAAGAGTTCATGACCACTAAATTAACTACAAAAAATATTGAAGGGGACACTATGAGTGGAAAAAAATCGTAAGTGAGAGTAGGACAATAATGAATCAAGGAAGCAGTAAAATTAAGTATTTCTGTAAAAATCAGTTAAGGGATTCACAAAATAAAAGTATGTAAAATAGGAAAACATATACCCTAACACATGAGGAGGAGTCAACAGTGGGTTTGAACTTAAACAGCATTCAACTTAATATAGACTGAAAAGGCTATATATAATCCAGGGGGTCACCAGAAACCCAAAGCACTAATACACATGCAAAAGATAAAGGGAAAGAAATCCAAGAATATCATTAAAGAAAACGAGCAAACCATGAGAGAGAGAGCAAGAGAAGAAAGGATCAGAGAAAAACTACACAAAAAACTCTGAAACAAGTAACAAAACATCAATAAATACATGTCTAATGATAATTAGTTTGAATGTAAATGGACGAAATGCTCCAAGCAAAAGAGCATGACAGAGTTTGTATATATGTATAAAAGATTTCACACCTAAAGACACCTGCAGATGGAAATTAAGAGATGGAGAAACATTAATCATGCAAGTGGATGTCAAAAGAAGTCAGAGTAGCAATCCTTATATCAGACCAAATAGAGTTTTTTAAAATTGAAATTGAATTAGCCAACATAGAGTACACCAGTAGTTTCAAATGTAGCGTTCCACAATTCATCAGTTGTGTATAACACCCAGTGTTCATCACATCCCATGCATTCCTTAATGCCCATCACACAGTTACCCCATCTCCCCAGCCACCTTTCCTCCAGCAACCCTCAGTTGGTTTCCAATAGTTAGGAACCTGTCATGGATTTTCTTCCTCTCTGGTTTCTTCGCATTCATTTTCCCTCCCTTCCCCTATGATCCTCTGTGCTGTTCCTTCTATTCCACCTATGAGTAAAACCATATAATAATTGTTTTTCTCTGACTGACTTATTTTGCTCAGCATAATACCCTCCAGGGCCATCCACATCGATATGCTAAATATTGATCCTTTCTGATGGCTGAGTCATATTCCATTGTATATGTATATACCATGTTTTCTTTATCCATTTATCTGTCGATGGATGTCTTGGTTCCTTCCACGGTTTGGCTATTGTGGACAATGTTGCTCTAAACATTCGGGGTGCCGTTGCCCCTTCAGATCACTACATTTGTAGCTTTGGGGTAAATAAAAGTGCTGGGTTGTAAGGGAGCTCTGTTTTAAGTTCTTGAGGAACCTCCATATTGTTTTCCAAAGTGGCTGTACCAGTTTTCATTCCCACGTAGAAGTGTAAGAGAGTTCCCCTTTCTCCTCACCAACATTTGTTATTTCTTCGCTTGTTAATTTTGGCAATTCTGACTGGTGTGAAGTGGTATCTCATTGTCATTTGGATTTCTTTTTCCCCATGCCAAGTGATGTTGAGCAGTTTGTCATATGTCTGTTGGCCATTTGTGTGTCTTCTTTGGAGAAATATCTGTTCATATCTTCTGCCCATTTCTTGACTCACTTATTTGTTTTTTGGATGTTGAGTTTGGGTGTTGAAAGGTAGTAAAGCGTACGGCACATTCATGATGCTTCCACAACCACTTTTGGAAATGCTTCTCTCTCAAGGATACCTGAATATGTTAGTGGAGAGTTGCCGTATACGCAGACTTGCTTTTCCCAGGTGAGTGCATGGCACATTCCTTATTCCCTCACGCGCGCGCGCGCGCGCACACACACACACACACACACACACACACACACAGAGTTGAACATGTTTCTGTCTCGTCAGGAAAGAAGGTGTTCTTTGAGAGACGGTTTCTCGCCGATGCTTTTGGGTTCTTGCTTTTATTTCCCCCCGGAGAGTGAAGTGTAGGCGCTTTTTCCGTAGGCTTCCGTACACACCCTTGAGAAGCCTTCCGTCAGCCAGAAACAAGCCGTGAGTTGAAAGAGGCGTTCCACGCAGACCTCCTTCTCAGAGCGAAGCCTGTCACACTTTTCCTTGTGAAGTAAACTAGAGAGATACAAATACTTTATCAATGATTGCTTTAACAAAAAAGGACTAAATAACTCAATCAGAAAACATAGAGTGTAAAGAGGAAGCAAGACCCATCTCTCTGCTGCCTACCAGAGAATCACTTCAGACCTAAAAATAAAAGCAGATTGGAAGTAATGGGAAACAAAACCATTTATCATGCAAATGGAAGTGAAAAGAAAGTTGGAGTCGTAATATTTTTATGAGACAAAATAAACTGAATTGTGGGGAAGATGGCAGAGTAGAAGGACCCTAAACTCACCTCCTCCCACGGATACAACTAGAGCACACTCACACCAGAGTCACCCAGAAATGGACCTTCAATTTCCCAACAAAACTCTACAACTAAATGGAGAGAGGAAATCACATCAAAGATGGTAGGAAGGACAAGGACTCTGTAGGAATCTAAACCCCATATTTCTGACCACCAGAGGGAGGGAACCACAGTCACAGAGGGGCCAGAAACAAACTACTACACCGGGGAGCCTCTAAAGCGTAGAGACATCCTCATAGCTTATGGCTTTGAAAATCAGAAGGGATGAAATTTGTGAGTGTCTACAACCAGCAGACTTAAAGCTTGGAACTTTTAAAAATCAGCTGTCTCAGCTCTGAGAGAGCACAGAAGGTGATAGGAAGCTGAGATCTGTCCTTAAAGAGAAAGCAGAGCAAACAGTCTGGAGAAGCTTGGGTGAAGCAGGTTGAAAGGTGCTTGAGGACTAAACAAGGGAGACATAGTTCCTGAACTCACAGTTTGCTAAGGGACTTGTCCAGGAACAAAGGAGCTGGCAGGTGCCATTTCCCTCTACGGCCCCTCATTGTAAACAGACACCTACCTGCAAGACCAGGCACAATCTAGCAATCACTAACTTGCATAAACCATGGCCCATCCCCACACCTACCAGACCTGCTTCAGTCCCAGTGCTGTGGATACCCTCCCTGATAAGACCCACACAATCCTTGAGAACAATATGTCTCCCCATCACCTACACAACACGCATGCGTCTTGTTAAAACAGCACACCCCATGTGTTGTGCACAATGACACAGTCCAGATCCAGTCTCTGTTGTTGCTATGCATTACCTTCAGAGGAGAACCAGCATCACCACGTTAAAAATGTATGTACTGCCCAGTATTTTCAAGAACAAGCAATATATCTGACCTTCCTAACAGAGAGATATTCTCTGAGAAGTAGGCCAAATGAGCAGACAGAGGACTATGTCCTAAACGAAAGAAGAGGACAAAGCCACAGCAAGAGACCTAAACAAAATGGATATAAGGAACATGCCTGAGAGAAAATTTAAGAAAACAATTATAAAGATACTCACTGGGGAAATGAATAGAGGGAGGACATCAGAAGGGGGAACATCATTGAGACTCTTAACAAAGAGATATGAAAGAAATAATCAGAGATGTGGAACACAATAAATGTAATTAAGAATATACTAGATAGAATAATTAGCAGGATGGACGAAGCAGAGGAACAAATTAATGAACTAGAAGACAGTAATGGAAAGTAATCAAGCGGAAAAAATGAGAGGAAAAAGAAGTATGCAAAAATGAGAAGAGACTTAGGGAATTCAGTGACTCCATCCAGTGTAACAACACCCACATTAGAGGGATCCCAGAAGGTGAAAAGGGGGAAAAGGGGACAGAAAATCTATTTGACCAAAGAAGAGCTGAAAACTTAACCTAATCTGGTGAAGGAAACCTATACAAATCCATAAGGCATAGAGATCCCCTCCCACAAAATCAACCGAAGGAGGTCGACATGAAGACACATAGTAATCCAAATGGGAAAAGGTAGTGATAAAGAAAAAACATTTAAAGCAGCAAGATAAAAGAAGACAGTTAACATGCAAGGGAAAGCCCATAAAGCTATCAGCTGAGTTTTCAGCAGAAACTATGCAGGATAGAAGAAAGTGGCATTAAATATTCAAAGTGCTGAATGAGAAAAACCTGCAGCAAGGAATAATTTATCCAGCAAGCCTATTCTTCAGAAAAGAAGGGGAGAAAAAGAGTTTCTTAGCCACACAAACTAAAAGAGTTCATGACCACTAAATTAACTACAAAAAATATTGAAGGGGACACTATGAGTGGAAAAAAATCGTAAGTGAGAGTAGGACAATAATGAATCAAGGAAGCAGTAAAATTAAGTATTTCTGTAAAAATCAGTTAAGGGATTCACAAAATAAAAGTATGTAAAATATGAAAACATATACCCTAACACAGGAGGAGGAGTCAACAGTGGGTTTGAACTTAAACAGCATTCAACTTAATATAGACTGAAAAGGCTATATATAATCCAGGGGGTCACCAGAAACCCAAAGCACTAATACACATGCAAAAGATAAAGGGAAAGAAATCCAAGAATATCATTAAAGAATACGAGCAAACCATGAGAGAGAGAGCAAGAGAAGAAAGGATCAGAGAAAAACTACACAAAAAACTCTGAAACAAGTAACAAAACATCAATAAATACATGTCTAATGATAATTAGTTTGAATGTAAGTGGACGAAATGCTCCAAGCAAAAGAGCATGACAGAGTTTGTATATATGTATAAAAGATTTCACACCTAAAGACACCTGCAGATGGAAATTAAGAGATGGAGAAACATTAATCATGCAAGTGGATGTCAAAAGAAGTCAGAGTAGCAATCCTTATATCAGACCAAATAGAGTTTTTTAAAATTGAAATTGAATTAGCCAACATAGAGTACACCAGTAGTTTCAAATGTAGCGTTCCACAATTCATCAGTTGTGTATAACACCCAGTGTTCATCACATCCCATGCATTCCTTAATGCCCATCACACAGTTACCCCATCTCCCCAGCCACCTTTCCTCCAGCAACCCTCAGGTGGTTTCCAATAGTTAGGAACCTGTCATGGATTTTCTTCCTCTCTGGTTTCTTCGCATTCATTTTCCCTCCCTTCCCCTATGATCCTCTGTGCTGTTCCTTCTATTCCACCTATGAGTAAAACCATATAATAATTGTTTTTCTCTGACTGACTTATTTTGCTCAGCATAATACCCTCCAGGGCCATCCACATCGATATGCTAAATATTGATCCTTTCTGATGGCTGAGTCATATTCCATTGTATATGTATATACCATGTTTTCTTTATCCATTTATCTGTCGATGGATGTCTTGGTTCCTTCCACGGTTTGGCTATTGTGGACAATGTTGCTCTAAACATTCGGGGTGCCGTTGCCCCTTCAGATCACTACATTTGTAGCTTTGGGGTAAATAAAATTGCTGGGTTGTAAGGGAGCTCTCTTTTAAGTTCTTGAGGAACCTCCATATTGTTTTCCAAAGTGGCTGTACCAGTTTTCATTCCCACTTAGAAGTGTAAGAGAGTTCCCCTTTCTCCTCACCAACATTTGTTATTTCTTCGCTTGTTAATTTTTGCAATTCTGACTGGTGTGAAGTGGTATCTCATTGTCATTTGGATTTCTTTTTCCCCATGCCAAGTGATGTTGAGCAGTTTGTCATATGTCTGTTGGCCATTTGTGTGTCTTCTTTGGAGAAATATCTGTTCATATCTTCTGCCCATTTCTTGACTCACTTATTTGTTTTTTGGATGTTGAGTTTGGGTGTTGAAAGGTAGTAAAGCGTACGGCACATTCATGATGCTTCCACAACCACTTTTGGAAATGCTTCTCTCTCAAGGATACCTGAATATGTTAGTGGAGAGTTGCCGTATACGCAGACTTGCTTTTCCCAGGTGAGTGCATGGCACATTCCTTATTCCCTCACGCGCGCGCGCGCGCACACACACACACACACACACACACACACACACACACAGAGTTGAACATGTTTCTGTCTCGTCAGGAAAGAAGGTGTTCTTTGAGAGACGGTTTCTCGCCGATGCTTTTGGGTTCTTGCTTTTATTTCCCCCCGGAGAGTGAAGTGTAGGCGCTTTTTCCGTAGGCTTCCGTACACACCCTTGAGAAGCCTTCCGTCAGCCAGAAACAAGCCGTGAGTTGAAAGAGGCGTTCCACGCAGACCTCCTTCTCAGAGCGAAGCCTGTCACACTTTTCCTTGTGAAGTAAACTAGAGAGATACAAATACTTTATCAATGATTGCTTTAACAAAAAAGGACTAAATATCTCAATCAGAAAACATAGAGTGTAAAGAGGAAGCAAGACCCATCTCTCTGCTGCCTACCAGAGAATCACTTCAGACCTAAAAATAAAAGCAGATTGGAAGTAATGGGAAACAAAACCATTTATCATGCAAATGGAAGTGAAAAGAGAGTTGGAGTCGTAATATTTTTATGAGACAAAATAAACTGAATTGTGGGGAAGATGGCAGAGTAGAAGGACCCTAAACTCACCTCCTCCCACAGATACAACTAGAGCACACTCACACCAGAGTCACCCAGAAATGGACCTTCAATTTCCGAACAAAACTCTACAACTAAATGGAGAGAGGAAATCACATCAAAGATGGTAGGAAGGACAAGGACTCTGTAGGAATCTAAACCCCATATTTCTGACCACCAGAGGGAGGGAACCACAGTCACAGAGGGGCCAGAAACAAACTACTACACCGGGGAGCCTCTAAAGTGTAGAGACATCCTCATAGCTTATGGCTTTGAAAATCAGAAGGGATGAAATTTGTGAGTGTCTACAACCAGCAGACTTAAAGCTTGGAACTTTTAAAAATCAGCTGTCTCATCTCTGAGAGAGCACAGAAGGTGATAGGAAGCTGAGATCTGTCCTTAAAGAGAAAGCAGAGCAAACAGTCTGGAGAAGCTTGGGTGAAGCAGGTTGAAAGGTGCTTGAGGACTAAACAAGGGAGACATAGTTCCTGAACTCAGAGTTTGCTAAGGGACTTGTCCAGGAACAAAGGAGCTGGCAGGTGCCATTTCCCTCTACGGCCCCTCATTGTAAACAGACACCTACCTGCAAGACCAGGCACAATCTAGCAATCACTAACTTGCATAAACCATGGCCCATCCCCACACCTACCAGACCTGCTTCAGTCCCAGTGCTGTGGATACCCTCCCTGATAAGACCCACACAATCCTTGAGAACAATATGTCTCCCCATCACCTACACAACACGCATGCGTCTTGTTAAAACAGCACACCCCATGTGTTGTGCACAATGACACAGTCCAGATCCAGTCTCTGTTGTTGCTATGCATTACCTTCAGAGGAGAACCAGCATCACCACGTTAAAAATGTATGTACTGCCCAGTATTTTCAAGAACAAGCAATATATCTGACCTTCCTAACAGAGAGATATTCTCTGAGAAGTAGGCCAAATGAGCAGACAGAGGACTATGTCCTAAACGAAAGAAGAGGACAAAGCCACAGCAAGAGACCTAAACAAAATGGATATAAGGAACATGCCTGAGAGAAAATTTAAGAAAACAATTATAAAGATACTCACTGGGGAAATGAATAGAGGGAGGACATCAGAAGGGGGAACATCATTGAGACTCTTAACAAAGAGATATGAAAGAAATAATCAGAGATGTGGAACACAATAAATGTAATTAAGAATATACTAGATAGAATAATTAGCAGGATGGACGAAGCAGAGGAACAAATTAATGAACTAGAAGACAGTAATGGAAAGTAATCAAGCGGAAAAAATGAGAGGAAAAAGAAGTATGCAAAAATGAGAAGAGACTTAGGGAATTCAGTGACTCCATCCAGTGTAACAACACCCACATTAGAGGGATCCCAGAAGGTGAAAAGGGGGAAAAGGGGACAGAAAATCTATTTGACCAAAGAAGAGCTGAAAACTTAACCTAATCTGGTGAAGGAAACCTATACAAATCCATAAGGCATAGAGATCCCCTCCCACAAAATCAACCGAAGGAGGTCGACATGAAGACACATAGTAATCCAAATGGGAAAAGGTAGTGATAAAGAAAAAACATTTAAAGCAGCAAGATAAAAGAAGACAGTTAACATGCAAGGGAAAGCCCATAAAGCTATCAGCTGAGTTTTCAGCAGAAACTATGCAGGACAGAAGAAAGTGGCGTTAAATATTCAAAGTGCTGAATGAGAAAAACCTGCAGCAAGGAATAATTTATCCAGCAAGCCTATCCTTCAGAAAAGAAGGGGAGAAAAAGAGTTTCTTAGCCACACAAACTAAAAGAGTTCATGACCACTAAATTAACTACAAAAAATATTGAAGGGGACACTATGAGTGGAAAAAAATCGTAAGTGAGAGTAGGACAATAATGAATCAAGGAAGCAGTAAAATTAAGTATTTCTGTAAAAATCAGTTAAGGGATTCACAAAATAAAAGTATGTAAAATATGAAAACATATACCCTAACACATGAGGAGGAGTCAACAGTGGGTTTGAACTTAAACAGCATTCAACTTAATATAGACTGAAAAGGCTATATATAATCCAGGGGGTCACCAGAAACCCAAAGCACTAATACACATGCAAAAGATAAAGGGAAAGAAATCCAAGAATATCATTAAAGAAAACGAGCAAACCATGAGAGAGAGAGCAAGAGAAGAAAGGATCAGAGAAAAACTACACAAAAAACTCTGAAACAAGTAACAAAACATCAATAAATACATGTCTAATGATAATTAGTTTGAATGTAAATGGACGAAATGCTCCAAGCAAAAGAGCATGACAGAGTTTGTATATATGTATAAAAGATTTCACACCTAAAGACACCTGCAGATGGAAATTAAGAGATGGAGAAACATTAATCATGCAAGTGGATGTCAAAAGAAGTCAGAGTAGCAATCCTTATATCAGACCAAATAGAGTTTTTTAAAATTGAAATTGAATTAGCCAACATAGAGTACACCAGTAGTTTCAAATGTAGCGTTCCACAATTCATCAGTTGTGTATAACACCCAGTGTTCATCACATCCCATGCATTCCTTAATGCCCATCACACAGTTACCCCATCTCCCCAGCCACCTTTCCTCCAGCAACCCTCAGTTGGTTTCCAATAGTTAGGAACCTGTCATGGATTTTCTTCCTCTCTGGTTTCTTCGCATTCATTTTCCCTCCCTTCCCCTATGATCCTCTGTGCTGTTCCTTCTATTCCACCTATGAGTAAAACCATATAATAATTGTTTTTCTCTGACTGACTTATTTTGCTCAGCATAATACCCTCCAGGGCCATCCACATCGATATGCTAAATATTGATCCTTTCTGATGGCTGAGTCATATTCCATTGTATATGTATATACCATGTTTTCTTTATCCATTTATCTGTCGATGGATGTCTTGGTTCCTTCCACGGTTTGGCTATTGTGGACAATGTTGCTCTAAACATTCGGGGTGCCGTTGCCCCTTCAGATCACTACATTTGTAGCTTTGGGGTAAATAAAATTGCTGGGTTGTAAGGGAGCTCTGTTTTAAGTTCTTGAGGAACCTCCATATTGTTTTCCAAAGTGGCTGTACCAGTTTTCATTCCCACGTAGAAGTGTAAGAGAGTTCCCCTTTCTCCTCACCAACATTTGTTATTTCTTCGCTTGTTAATTTTGGCAATTCTGACTGGTGTGAAGTGGTATCTCATTGTCATTTGGATTTCTTTTTCCCCATGCCAAGTGATGTTGAGCAGTTTGTCATATGTCTGTTGGCCATTTGTGTGTCTTCTTTGGAGAAATATCTGTTCATATCTTCTGCCCATTTCTTGACTCACTTATTTGTTTTTTGGATGTTGAGTTTGGGTGTTGAAAGGTAGTAAAGCGTACGGCACATTCATGATGCTTCCACAACCACTTTTGGAAATGCTTCTCTCTCAAGGATACCTGAATATGTTAGTGGAGAGTTGCCGTATACGCAGACTTGCTTTTCCCAGGTGAGTGCATGGCACATTCCTTATTCCCTCACGCGCGCGCGCGCGCGCACACACACACACACACACACACACACACACACACAGAGTTGAACATGTTTCTGTCTCGTCAGGAAAGAAGGTGTTCTTTGAGAGACGGTTTCTCGCCGATGCTTTTGGGTTCTTGCTTTTATTTCCCCCCGGAGAGTGAAGTGTAGGCGCTTTTTCCGTAGGCTTCCGTACACACCCTTGAGAAGCCTTCCGTCAGCCAGAAACAAGCCGTGAGTTGAAAGAGGCGTTCCACGCAGACCTCCTTCTCAGAGCGAAGCCTGTCACACTTTTCCTTGTGAAGTAAACTAGAGAGATACAAATACTTTATCAATGATTGCTTTAACAAAAAAGGACTAAATAACTCAATCAGAAAACATAGAGTGTAAAGAGGAAGCAAGACCCATCTCTCTGCTGCCTACCAGAGAATCACTTCAGACCTAAAAATAAAAGCAGATTGGAAGTAATGGGAAACAAAACCATTTATCATGCAAATGGAAGTGAAAAGAAAGTTGGAGTCGTAATATTTTTATGAGACAAAATAAACTGAATTGTGGGGAAGATGGCAGAGTAGAAGGACCCTAAACTCACCTCCTCCCACGGATACAACTAGATCACACTCACACCAGAGTCACCCAGAAATGGACCTTCAATTTCCCAACAAAACTCTACAACTAAATGGAGAGAGGAAATCACATCAAAGATGGTAGGAAGGACAAGGACTCTGTAGGAATCTAAACCCCATATTTCTGACCACCAGAGGGAGGGAACCACAGTCACAGAGGGGCCAGAAACAAACTACTACACCGGGGAGCCTCTAAAGCGTAGAGACATCCTCATAGCTTATGGCTTTGAAAATCAGAAGGGATGAAATTTGTGAGTGTCTACAACCAGCAGACTTAAAGCTTGGAACTTTTAAAAATCAGCTGTCTCAGCTCTGAGAGAGCACAGAAGGTGATAGGAAGCTGAGATCTGTCCTTAAAGAGAAAGCAGAGCAAACAGTCTGGAGAAGCTTGGGTGAAGCAGGTTGAAAGGTGCTTGAGGACTAAACAAGGGAGACATAGTTCCTGAACTCACAGTTTGCTAAGGGACTTGTCCAGGAACAAAGGAGCTGGCAGGTGCCATTTCCCTCTACGGCCCCTCATTGTAAACAGACACCTACCTGCAAGACCAAGCACAATCTAGCAATCACTAACTTGCATAAACCATGGCCCATCCCCACACCTACCAGACCTGCTTCAGTCCCAGTGCTGTGGATACCCTCCCTGATAAGACCCACACAATCCTTGAGAACAATATGTCTCCCCATCACCTACAGAACACGCATGCGTCTTGTTAAAACAGCACACCCCATGTGTTGTGCACAATGACACAGTCCAGATCCAGTCTCTGTTGTTGCTATGCATTACCTTCAGAGGAGAACCAGCATCACCACGTTAAAAATGTATGTACTGCCCAGTATTTTCAAGAACAAGCAATATATCTGACCTTCCTAACAGAGAGATATTCTCTGAGAAGTAGGCCAAATGAGCAGACAGAGGACTATGTCCTAAACGAAAGAAGAGGACAAAGCCACAGCAAGAGACCTAAACAAAATGGATATAAGGAACATGCCTGAGAGAAAATTTAAGAAAACAATTATAAAGATACTCACTGGGGAAATGAATAGAGGGAGGACATCAGAAGGGGGAACATCATTGAGACTCTTAACAAAGAGATATGAAAGAAATAATCAGAGATGTGGAACACAATAAATGTAATTAAGAATATACTAGATAGAATAATTAGCAGGATGGACGAAGCAGAGGAACAAATTAATGAACTAGAAGACAGTAATGGAAAGTAATCAAGCGGAAAAAATGAGAGGAAAAAGAAGTATGCAAAAATGAGAAGAGACTTAGGGAATTCAGTGACTCCATCCAGTGTAACAACACCCACATTAGAGGGATCCCAGAAGGTGAAAAGGGGGAAAAGGGGACAGAAAATCTATTTGACCAAAGAAGAGCTGAAAACTTAACCTAATCTGGTGAAGGAAACCTATACAAATCCATAAGGCATAGAGATCCCCTCCCACAAAATCAACCGAAGGAGGTCGACATGAAGACACATAGTAATCCAAATGGGAAAAGGTAGTGATAAAGAAAAAACATTTAAAGCAGCAAGATAAAAGAAGACAGTTAACATGCAAGGGAAAGCCCATAAAGCTATCAGCTGAGTTTTCAGCAGAAACTATGCAGGACAGAAGAAAGTGGCATTAAATATTCAAAGTGCTGAATGAGAAAAACCTGCAGCAAGGAATAATTTATCCAGCAAGCCTATTCTTCAGAAAAGAAGGGGAGAAAAAGAGTTTCTTAGCCACACAAACTAAAAGAGTTCATGACCACTAAATTAACTACAAAAAATATTGAAGGGGACACTATGAGTGGAAAAAAATCGTAAGTGAGAGTAGGACAATAATGAATCAAGGAAGCAGTAAAATTAAGTATTTCTGTAAAAATCAGTTAAGGGATTCACAAAATAAAAGTATGTAAAATATGAAAACATATACCCTAACACAGGAGGAGGAGTCAACAGTGGGTTTGAACTTAAACAGCATTCAACTTAATATAGACTGAAAAGGCTATATATAATCCAGGGGGTCACCAGAAACCCAAAGCACTAATACACATGCAAAAGATAAAGGGAAAGAAATCCAAGAATATCATTAAAGAATACGAGCAAACCATGAGAGAGAGAGCAAGAGAAGAAAGGATCAGAGAAAAACTACACAAAAAACTCTGAAACAAGTAACAAAACATCAATAAATACATGTCTAATGATAATTAGTTTGAATGTAAGTGGACGAAATGCTCCAAGCAAAAGAGCATGACAGAGTTTGTATATATGTATAAAAGATTTCACACCTAAAGACACCTGCAGATGGAAATTAAGAGATGGAGAAACATTAATCATGCAAGTGGATGTCAAAAGAAGTCAGAGTAGCAATCCTTATATCAGACCAAATAGAGTTTTTTAAAATTGAAATTGAATTAGCCAACATAGAGTACACCAGTAGTTTCAAATGTAGCGTTCCACAATTCATCAGTTGTGTATAACACCCAGTGTTCATCACATCCCATGCATTCCTTAATGCCCATCACACAGTTACCCCATCTCCCCAGCCACCTTTCCTCCAGCAACCCTCAGGTGGTTTCCAATAGTTAGGAACCTGTCATGGATTTTCTTCCTCTCTGGTTTCTTCGCATTCATTTTCCCTCCCGTCCCCTATGATCCTCTGTGCTGTTCCTTCTATTCCACCTATGAGTAAAACCATATAATAATTGTTTTTCTCTGACTGACTTATTTTGCTCAGCATAATACCCTCCAGGGCCATCCACATCGATATGCTAAATATTGATCCTTTCTGATGGCTGAGTCATATTCCATTGTATATGTATATACCATGTTTTCTTTATCCATTTATCTGTCGATGGATGTCTTGGTTCCTTCCACGGTTTGGCTATTGTGGACAATGTTGCTCTAAACATTCGGGGTGCCGTTGCCCCTTCAGATCACTACATTTGTAGCTTTGGGGTAAATAAAATTGCTGGGTTGTAAGGGAGCTCTCTTTTAAGTTCTTGAGGAACCTCCATATTGTTTTCCAAAGTGGCTGTACCAGTTTTCATTCCCACTTAGAAGTGTAAGAGAGTTCCCCTTTCTCCTCACCAACATTTGTTATTTCTTCGCTTGTTAATTTTTGCAATTCTGACTGGTGTGAAGTGGTATCTCATTGTCATTTGGATTTCTTTTTCCCCATGCCAAGTGATGTTGAGCAGTTTGTCCTATGTCTGTTGGCCATTTGTGTGTCTTCTTTGGAGAAATATCTGTTCATATCTTCTGCCCATTTCTTGACTCACTTATTTGTTTTTTGGATGTTGAGTTTGGGTGTTGAAAGGTAGTAAAGCGTACGGCACATTCATGATGCTTCCACAACCACTTTTGGAAATGCTTCTCTCTCAAGGATACCTGAATATGTTAGTGGAGAGTTGCCGTATACGCAGACTTGCTTTTCCCAGGTGAGTGCATGGCACATTCCTTATTCCCTCACGCGCGCGCGCGCGCACACACACACACACACACACACACACACACACACACACAGAGTTGAACATGTTTCTGTCTCGTCAGGAAAGAAGGTGTTCTTTGAGAGACGGTTTCTCGCCGATGCTTTTGGGTTCTTGCTTTTATTTCCCCCCGGAGAGTGAAGTGTAGGCGCTTTTTCCGTAGGCTTCCGTACACACCCTTGAGAAGCCTTCCGTCAGCCAGAAACAAGCCGTGAGTTGAAAGAGGCGTTCCACGCAGACCTCCTTCTCAGAGCGAAGCCTGTCACACTTTTCCTTGTGAAGTAAACTAGAGAGATACAAATACTTTATCAATGATTGCTTTAACAAAAAAGGACTAAATATCTCAATCAGAAAACATAGAGTGTAAAGAGGAAGCAAGACCCATCTCTCTGCTGCCTACCAGAGAATCACTTCAGACCTAAAAATAAAAGCAGATTGGAAGTAATGGGAAACAAAACCATTTATCATGCAAATGGAAGTGAAAAGAGAGTTGGAGTCGTAATATTTTTATGAGACAAAATAAACTGAATTGTGGGGAAGATGGCAGAGTAGAAGGACCCTAAACTCACCTCCTCCCACAGATACAACTAGAGCACACTCACACCAGAGTCACCCAGAAATGGACCTTCAATTTCCGAACAAAACTCTACAACTAAATGGAGAGAGGAAATCACATCAAAGATGGTAGGAAGGACAAGGACTCTGTAGGAATCTAAACCCCATATTTCTGACCACCAGAGGGAGGGAACCACAGTCACAGAGGGGCCAGAAACAAACTACTACACCGGGGAGCCTCTAAAGTGTAGAGACATCCTCATAGCTTATGGCTTTGAAAATCAGAAGGGATGAAATTTGTGAGTGTCTACAACCAGCAGACTTAAAGCTTGGAACTTTTAAAAATCAGCTGTCTCATCTCTGAGAGAGCACAGAAGGTGATAGGAAGCTGAGATCTGTCCTTAAAGAGAAAGCAGAGCAAACAGTCTGGAGAAGCTTGGGTGAAGCAGGTTGAAAGGTGCTTGAGGACTAAACAAGGGAGACATAGTTCCTGAACTCAGAGTTTGCTAAGGGACTTGTCCAGGAACAAAGGAGCTGGCAGGTGCCATTTCCCTCTACGGCCCCTCATTGTAAACAGACACCTACCTGCAAGACCAGGCACAATCTAGCAATCACTAACTTGCATAAACCATGGCCCATCCCCACACCTACCAGACCTGCTTCAGTCCCAGTGCTGTGGATACCCTCCCTGATAAGACCCACACAATCCTTGAGAACAATATGTCTCCCCATCACCTACACAACACGCATGCGTCTTGTTAAAACAGCACACCCCATGTGTTGTGCACAATGACACAGTCCAGATCCAGTCTCTGTTGTTGCTATGCATTACCTTCAGAGGAGAACCAGCATCACCACGTTAAAAATGTATGTACTGCCCAGTATTTTCAAGAACAAGCAATATATCTGACCTTCCTAACAGAGAGATATTCTCTGAGAAGTAGGCCAAATGAGCAGACAGAGGACTATGTCCTAAACGAAAGAAGAGGACAAAGCCACAGCAAGAGACCTAAACAAAATGGATATAAGGAACATGCCTGAGAGAAAATTTAAGAAAACAATTATAAAGATACTCACTGGGGAAATGAATAGAGGGAGGACATCAGAAGGGGGAACATCATTGAGACTCTTAACAAAGAGATATGAAAGAAATAATCAGAGATGTGGAACACAATAAATGTAATTAAGAATATACTAGATAGAATAATTAGCAGGATGGACGAAGCAGAGGAACAAATTAATGAACTAGAAGACAGTAATGGAAAGTAATCAAGCGGAAAAAATGAGAGGAAAAAGAAGTATGCAAAAATGAGAAGAGACTTAGGGAATTCAGTGACTCCATCCAGTGTAACAACACCCACATTAGAGGGATCCCAGAAGGTGAAAAGGGGGAAAAGGGGACAGAAAATCTATTTGACCAAAGAAGAGCTGAAAACTTAACCTAATCTGGTGAAGGAAACCTATACAAATCCATAAGGCATAGAGATCCCCTCCCACAAAATCAACCGAAGGAGGTCGACATGAAGACACATAGTAATCCAAATGGGAAAAGGTAGTGATAAAGAAAAAACATTTAAAGCAGCAAGATAAAAGAAGACAGTTAACATGCAAGGGAAAGCCCATAAAGCTATCAGCTGAGTTTTCAGCAGAAACTATGCAGGACAGAAGAAAGTGGCGTTAAATATTCAAAGTGCTGAATGAGAAAAACCTGCAGCAAGGAATAATTTATCCAGCAAGCCTATCCTTCAGAAAAGAAGGGGAGAAAAAGAGTTTCTTAGCCACACAAACTAAAAGAGTTCATGACCACTAAATTAACTACAAAAAATATTGAAGGGGACACTATGAGTGGAAAAAAATCGTAAGTGAGAGTAGGACAATAATGAATCAAGGAAGCAGTAAAATTAAGTATTTCTGTAAAAATCAGTTAAGGGATTCACAAAATAAAAGTATGTAAAATATGAAAACATATACCCTAACACATGAGGAGGAGTCAACAGTGGGTTTGAACTTAAACAGCATTCAACTTAATATAGACTGAAAAGGCTATATATAATCCAGGGGGTCACCAGAAACCCAAAGCACTAATACACATGCAAAAGATAAAGGGAAAGAAATCCAAGAATATCATTAAAGAAAACGAGCAAACCATGAGAGAGAGAGCAAGAGAAGAAAGGATCAGAGAAAAACTACACAAAAAACTCTGAAACAAGTAACAAAACATCAATAAATACATGTCTAATGATAATTAGTTTGAATGTAAATGGACGAAATGCTCCAAGCAAAAGAGCATGACAGAGTTTGTATATATGTATAAAAGATTTCACACCTAAAGACACCTGCAGATGGAAATTAAGAGATGGAGAAACATTAATCATGCAAGTGGATGTCAAAAGAAGTCAGAGTAGCAATCCTTATATCAGACCAAATAGAGTTTTTTAAAATTGAAATTGAATTAGCCAACATAGAGTACACCAGTAGTTTCAAATGTAGCGTTCCACAATTCATCAGTTGTGTATAACACCCAGTGTTCATCACATCCCATGCATTCCTTAATGCCCATCACACAGTTACCCCATCTCCCCAGCCACCTTTCCTCCAGCAACCCTCAGTTGGTTTCCAATAGTTAGGAACCTGTCATGGATTTTCTTCCTCTCTGGTTTCTTCGCATTCATTTTCCCTCCCTTCCCCTATGATCCTCTGTGCTGTTCCTTCTATTCCACCTATGAGTAAAACCATATAATAATTGTTTTTCTCTGACTGACTTATTTTGCTCAGCATAATACCCTCCAGGGCCATCCACATCGATAGGCTAAATATTGATCCTTTCTGATGGCTGAGTCATATTCCATTGTATATGTATATACCATGTTTTCTTTATCCATTTATCTGTCGATGGATGTCTTGGTTCCTTCCACGGTTTGGCTATTGTGGACAATGTTGCTCTAAACATTCGGGGTGCCGTTGCCCCTTCAGATCACTACATTTGTAGCTTTGGGGTAAATAAAAGTGCTGGGTTGTAAGGGAGCTCTGTTTTAAGTTCTTGAGGAACCTCCATATTGTTTTCCAAAGTGGCTGTACCAGTTTTCATTCCCACGTAGAAGTGTAAGAGAGTTCCCCTTTCTCCTCACCAACATTTGTTATTTCTTCGCTTGTTAATTTTGGCAATTCTGACTGGTGTGAAGTGGTATCTCATTGTCATTTGGATTTCTTTTTCCCCATGCCAAGTGATGTTGAGCAGTTTGTCATATGTCTGTTGGCCATTTGTGTGTCTTCTTTGGAGAAATATCTGTTCATATCTTCTGCCCATTTCTTGACTCACTTATTTGTTTTTTGGATGTTGAGTTTGGGTGTTGAAAGGTAGTAAAGCGTACGGCACATTCATGATGCTTCCACAACCACTTTTGGAAATGCTTCTCTCTCAAGGATACCTGAATATGTTAGTGGAGAGTTGCCGTATACGCAGACTTGCTTTTCCCAGGTGAGTGCATGGCACATTCCTTATTCCCTCACGCGCGCGCGCGCGCGCACACACACACACACACACACACACACACACACACAGAGTTGAACATGTTTCTGTCTCGTCAGGAAAGAAGGTGTTCTTTGAGAGACGGTTTCTCGCCGATGCTTTTGGGTTCTTGCTTTTATTTCCCCCCGGAGAGTGAAGTGTAGGCGCTTTTTCCGTAGGCTTCCGTACACACCCTTGAGAAGCCTTCCGTCAGCCAGAAACAAGCCGTGAGTTGAAAGAGGCGTTCCACGCAGACCTCCTTCTCAGAGCGAAGCCTGTCACACTTTTCCTTGTGAAGTAAACTAGAGAGATACAAATACTTTATCAATGATTGCTTTAACAAAAAAGGACTAAATAACTCAATCAGAAAACATAGAGTGTAAAGAGGAAGCAAGACCCATCTCTCTGCTGCCTACCAGAGAATCACTTCAGACCTAAAAATAAAAGCAGATTGGAAGTAATGGGAAACAAAACCATTTATCATGCAAATGGAAGTGAAAAGAAAGTTGGAGTCGTAATATTTTTATGAGACAAAATAAACTGAATTGTGGGGAAGATGGCAGAGTAGAAGGACCCTAAACTCACCTCCTCCCACGGATACAACTAGATCACACTCACACCAGAGTCACCCAGAAATGGACCTTCAATTTCCCAACAAAACTCTACAACTAAATGGAGAGAGGAAATCACATCAAAGATGGTAGGAAGGACAAGGACTCTGTAGGAATCTAAACCCCATATTTCTGACCACCAGAGGGAGGGAACCACAGTCACAGAGGGGCCAGAAACAAACTACTACACCGGGGAGCCTCTAAAGCGTAGAGACATCCTCATAGCTTATGGCTTTGAAAATCAGAAGGGATGAAATTTGTGAGTGTCTACAACCAGCAGACTTAAAGCTTGGAACTTTTAAAAATCAGCTGTCTCAGCTCTGAGAGAGCACAGAAGGTGATAGGAAGCTGAGATCTGTCCTTAAAGAGAAAGCAGAGCAAACAGTCTGGAGAAGCTTGGGTGAAGCAGGTTGAAAGGTGCTTGAGGACTAAACAAGGGAGACATAGTTCCTGAACTCACAGTTTGCTAAGGGACTTGTCCAGGAACAAAGGAGCTGGCAGGTGCCATTTCCCTCTACGGCCCCTCATTGTAAACAGACACCTACCTGCAAGACCAAGCACAATCTAGCAATCACTAACTTGCATAAACCATGGCCCATCCCCACACCTACCAGACCTGCTTCAGTCCCAGTGCTGTGGATACCCTCCCTGATAAGACCCACACAATCCTTGAGAACAATATGTCTCCCCATCACCTACAGAACACGCATGCGTCTTGTTAAAACAGCACACCCCATGTGTTGTGCACAATGACACAGTCCAGATCCAGTCTCTGTTGTTGCTATGCATTACCTTCAGAGGAGAACCAGCATCACCACGTTAAAAATGTATGTACTGCCCAGTATTTTCAAGAACAAGCAATATATCTGACCTTCCTAACAGAGAGATATTCTCTGAGAAGTAGGCCAAATGAGCAGACAGAGGACTATGTCCTAAACGAAAGAAGAGGACAAAGCCACAGCAAGAGACCTAAACAAAATGGATATAAGGAACATGCCTGAGAGAAAATTTAAGAAAACAATTATAAAGATACTCACTGGGGAAATGAATAGAGGGAGGACATCAGAAGGGGGAACATCATTGAGACTCTTAACAAAGAGATATGAAAGAAATAATCAGAGATGTGGAACACAATAAATGTAATTAAGAATATACTAGATAGAATAATTAGCAGGATGGACGAAGCAGAGGAACAAATTAATGAACTAGAAGACAGTAATGGAAAGTAATCAAGCGGAAAAAATGAGAGGAAAAAGAAGTATGCAAAAATGAGAAGAGACTTAGGGAATTCAGTGACTCCATCCAGTGTAACAACACCCACATTAGAGGGATCCCAGAAGGTGAAAAGGGGGAAAAGGGGACAGAAAATCTATTTGACCAAAGAAGAGCTGAAAACTTAACCTAATCTGGTGAAGGAAACCTATACAAATCCATAAGGCATAGAGATCCCCTCCCACAAAATCAACCGAAGGAGGTCGACATGAAGACACATAGTAATCCAAATGGGAAAAGGTAGTGATAAAGAAAAAACATTTAAAGCAGCAAGATAAAAGAAGACAGTTAACATGCAAGGGAAAGCCCATAAAGCTATCAGCTGAGTTTTCAGCAGAAACTATGCAGGACAGAAGAAAGTGGCATTAAATATTCAAAGTGCTGAATGAGAAAAACCTGCAGCAAGGAATAATTTATCCAGCAAGCCTATTCTTCAGAAAAGAAGGGGAGAAAAAGAGTTTCTTAGCCACACAAACTAAAAGAGTTCATGACCACTAAATTAACTACAAAAAATATTGAAGGGGACACTATGAGTGGAAAAAAATCGTAAGTGAGAGTAGGACAATAATGAATCAAGGAAGCAGTAAAATTAAGTATTTCTGTAAAAATCAGTTAAGGGATTCACAAAATAAAAGTATGTAAAATATGAAAACATATACCCTAACACAGGAGGAGGAGTCAACAGTGGGTTTGAACTTAAACAGCATTCAACTTAATATAGACTGAAAAGGCTATATATAATCCAGGGGGTCACCAGAAACCCAAAGCACTAATACACATGCAAAAGATAAAGGGAAAGAAATCCAAGAATATCATTAAAGAATACGAGCAAACCATGAGAGAGAGAGCAAGAGAAGAAAGGATCAGAGAAAAACTACACAAAAAACTCTGAAACAAGTAACAAAACATCAATAAATACATGTCTAATGATAATTAGTTTGAATGTAAGTGGACGAAATGCTCCAAGCAAAAGAGCATGACAGAGTTTGTATATATGTATAAAAGATTTCACACCTAAAGACACCTGCAGATGGAAATTAAGAGATGGAGAAACATTAATCATGCAAGTGGATGTCAAAAGAAGTCAGAGTAGCAATCCTTATATCAGACCAAATAGAGTTTTTTAAAATTGAAATTGAATTAGCCAACATAGAGTACACCAGTAGTTTCAAATGTAGCGTTCCACAATTCATCAGTTGTGTATAACACCCAGTGTTCATCACATCCCATGCATTCCTTAATGCCCATCACACAGTTACCCCATCTCCCCAGCCACCTTTCCTCCAGCAACCCTCAGGTGGTTTCCAATAGTTAGGAACCTGTCATGGATTTTCTTCCTCTCTGGTTTCTTCGCATTCATTTTCCCTCCCGTCCCCTATGATCCTCTGTGCTGTTCCTTCTATTCCACCTATGAGTAAAACCATATAATAATTGTTTTTCTCTGACTGACTTATTTTGCTCAGCATAATACCCTCCAGGGCCATCCACATCGATATGCTAAATATTGATCCTTTCTGATGGCTGAGTCATATTCCATTGTATATGTATATACCATGTTTTCTTTATCCATTTATCTGTCGATGGATGTCTTGGTTCCTTCCACGGTTTGGCTATTGTGGACAATGTTGCTCTAAACATTCGGGGTGCCGTTGCCCCTTCAGATCACTACATTTGTAGCTTTGGGGTAAATAAAATTGCTGGGTTGTAAGGGAGCTCTCTTTTAAGTTCTTGAGGAACCTCCATATTGTTTTCCAAAGTGGCTGTACCAGTTTTCATTCCCACTTAGAAGTGTAAGAGAGTTCCCCTTTCTCCTCACCAACATTTGTTATTTCTTCGCTTGTTAATTTTTGCAATTCTGACTGGTGTGAAGTGGTATCTCATTGTCATTTGGATTTCTTTTTCCCCATGCCAAGTGATGTTGAGCAGTTTGTCCTATGTCTGTTGGCCATTTGTGTGTCTTCTTTGGAGAAATATCTGTTCATATCTTCTGCCCATTTCTTGACTCACTTATTTGTTTTTTGGATGTTGAGTTTGGGTGTTGAAAGGTAGTAAAGCGTACGGCACATTCATGATGCTTCCACAACCACTTTTGGAAATGCTTCTCTCTCAAGGATACCTGAATATGTTAGTGGAGAGTTGCCGTATACGCAGACTTGCTTTTCCCAGGTGAGTGCATGGCACATTCCTTATTCCCTCACGCGCGCGCGCGCGCACACACACACACACACACACACACACACACACACACACAGAGTTGAACATGTTTCTGTCTCGTCAGGAAAGAAGGTGTTCTTTGAGAGACGGTTTCTCGCCGATGCTTTTGGGTTCTTGCTTTTATTTCCCCCCGGAGAGTGAAGTGTAGGCGCTTTTTCCGTAGGCTTCCGTACACACCCTTGAGAAGCCTTCCGTCAGCCAGAAACAAGCCGTGAGTTGAAAGAGGCGTTCCACGCAGACCTCCTTCTCAGAGCGAAGCCTGTCACACTTTTCCTTGTGAAGTAAACTAGAGAGATACAAATACTTTATCAATGATTGCTTTAACAAAAAAGGACTAAATATCTCAATCAGAAAACATAGAGTGTAAAGAGGAAGCAAGACCCATCTCTCTGCTGCCTACCAGAGAATCACTTCAGACCTAAAAATAAAAGCAGATTGGAAGTAATGGGAAACAAAACCATTTATCATGCAAATGGAAGTGAAAAGAGAGTTGGAGTCGTAATATTTTTATGAGACAAAATAAACTGAATTGTGGGGAAGATGGCAGAGTAGAAGGACCCTAAACTCACCTCCTCCCACAGATACAACTAGAGCACACTCACACCAGAGTCACCCAGAAATGGACCTTCAATTTCCGAACAAAACTCTACAACTAAATGGAGAGAGGAAATCACATCAAAGATGGTAGGAAGGACAAGGACTCTGTAGGAATCTAAACCCCATATTTCTGACCACCAGAGGGAGGGAACCACAGTCACAGAGGGGCCAGAAACAAACTACTACACCGGGGAGCCTCTAAAGTGTAGAGACATCCTCATAGCTTATGGCTTTGAAAATCAGAAGGGATGAAATTTGTGAGTGTCTACAACCAGCAGACTTAAAGCTTGGAACTTTTAAAAATCAGCTGTCTCATCTCTGAGAGAGCACAGAAGGTGATAGGAAGCTGAGATCTGTCCTTAAAGAGAAAGCAGAGCAAACAGTCTGGAGAAGCTTGGGTGAAGCAGGTTGAAAGGTGCTTGAGGACTAAACAAGGGAGACATAGTTCCTGAACTCAGAGTTTGCTAAGGGACTTGTCCAGGAACAAAGGAGCTGGCAGGTGCCATTTCCCTCTACGGCCCCTCATTGTAAACAGACACCTACCTGCAAGACCAGGCACAATCTAGCAATCACTAACTTGCATAAACCATGGCCCATCCCCACACCTACCAGACCTGCTTCAGTCCCAGTGCTGTGGATACCCTCCCTGATAAGACCCACACAATCCTTGAGAACAATATGTCTCCCCATCACCTACACAACACGCATGCGTCTTGTTAAAACAGCACACCCCATGTGTTGTGCACAATGACACAGTCCAGATCCAGTCTCTGTTGTTGCTATGCATTACCTTCAGAGGAGAACCAGCATCACCACGTTAAAAATGTATGTACTGCCCAGTATTTTCAAGAACAAGCAATATATCTGACCTTCCTAACAGAGAGATATTCTCTGAGAAGTAGGCCAAATGAGCAGACAGAGGACTATGTCCTAAACGAAAGAAGAGGACAAAGCCACAGCAAGAGACCTAAACAAAATGGATATAAGGAACATGCCTGAGAGAAAATTTAAGAAAACAATTATAAAGATACTCACTGGGGAAATGAATAGAGGGAGGACATCAGAAGGGGGAACATCATTGAGACTCTTAACAAAGAGATATGAAAGAAATAATCAGAGATGTGGAACACAATAAATGTAATTAAGAATATACTAGATAGAATAATTAGCAGGATGGACGAAGCAGAGGAACAAATTAATGAACTAGAAGACAGTAATGGAAAGTAATCAAGCGGAAAAAATGAGAGGAAAAAGAAGTATGCAAAAATGAGAAGAGACTTAGGGAATTCAGTGACTCCATCCAGTGTAACAACACCCACATTAGAGGGATCCCAGAAGGTGAAAAGGGGGAAAAGGGGACAGAAAATCTATTTGACCAAAGAAGAGCTGAAAACTTAACCTAATCTGGTGAAGGAAACCTATACAAATCCATAAGGCATAGAGATCCCCTCCCACAAAATCAACCGAAGGAGGTCGACATGAAGACACATAGTAATCCAAATGGGAAAAGGTAGTGATAAAGAAAAAACATTTAAAGCAGCAAGATAAAAGAAGACAGTTAACATGCAAGGGAAAGCCCATAAAGCTATCAGCTGAGTTTTCAGCAGAAACTATGCAGGACAGAAGAAAGTGGCGTTAAATATTCAAAGTGCTGAATGAGAAAAACCTGCAGCAAGGAATAATTTATCCAGCAAGCCTATCCTTCAGAAAAGAAGGGGAGAAAAAGAGTTTCTTAGCCACACAAACTAAAAGAGTTCATGACCACTAAATTAACTACAAAAAATATTGAAGGGGACACTATGAGTGGAAAAAAATCGTAAGTGAGAGTAGGACAATAATGAATCAAGGAAGCAGTAAAATTAAGTATTTCTGTAAAAATCAGTTAAGGGATTCACAAAATAAAAGTATGTAAAATATGAAAACATATACCCTAACACATGAGGAGGAGTCAACAGTGGGTTTGAACTTAAACAGCATTCAACTTAATATAGACTGAAAAGGCTATATATAATCCAGGGGGTCACCAGAAACCCAAAGCACTAATACACATGCAAAAGATAAAGGGAAAGAAATCCAAGAATATCATTAAAGAAAACGAGCAAACCATGAGAGAGAGAGCAAGAGAAGAAAGGATCAGAGAAAAACTACACAAAAAACTCTGAAACAAGTAACAAAACATCAATAAATACATGTCTAATGATAATTAGTTTGAATGTAAATGGACGAAATGCTCCAAGCAAAAGAGCATGACAGAGTTTGTATATATGTATAAAAGATTTCACACCTAAAGACACCTGCAGATGGAAATTAAGAGATGGAGAAACATTAATCATGCAAGTGGATGTCAAAAGAAGTCAGAGTAGCAATCCTTATATCAGACCAAATAGAGTTTTTTAAAATTGAAATTGAATTAGCCAACATAGAGTACACCAGTAGTTTCAAATGTAGCGTTCCACAATTCATCAGTTGTGTATAACACCCAGTGTTCATCACATCCCATGCATTCCTTAATGCCCATCACACAGTTACCCCATCTCCCCAGCCACCTTTCCTCCAGCAACCCTCAGTTGGTTTCCAATAGTTAGGAACCTGTCATGGATTTTCTTCCTCTCTGGTTTCTTCGCATTCATTTTCCCTCCCTTCCCCTATGATCCTCTGTGCTGTTCCTTCTATTCCACCTATGAGTAAAACCATATAATAATTGTTTTTCTCTGACTGACTTATTTTGCTCAGCATAATACCCTCCAGGGCCATCCACATCGATATGCTAAATATTGATCCTTTCTGATGGCTGAGTCATATTCCATTGTATATGTATATACCATGTTTTCTTTATCCATTTATCTGTCGATGGATGTCTTGGTTCCTTCCACGGTTTGGCTATTGTGGACAATGTTGCTCTAAACATTCGGGGTGCCGTTGCCCCTTCAGATCACTACATTTGTAGCTTTGGGGTAAATAAAATTGCTGGGTTGTAAGGGAGCTCTGTTTTAAGTTCTTGAGGAACCTCCATATTGTTTTCCAAAGTGGCTGTACCAGTTTTCATTCCCACGTAGAAGTGTAAGAGAGTTCCCCTTTCTCCTCACCAACATTTGTTATTTCTTCGCTTGTTAATTTTGGCAATTCTGACTGGTGTGAAGTGGTATCTCATTGTCATTTGGATTTCTTTTTCCCCATGCCAAGTGATGTTGAGCAGTTTGTCCTATGTCTGTTGGCCATTTGTGTGTCTTCTTTGGAGAAATATCTGTTCATATCTTCTGCCCATTTCTTGACTCACTTATTTGTTTTTTGGATGTTGAGTTTGGGTGTTGAAAGGTAGTAAAGCGTACGGCACATTCATGATGCTTCCACAACCACTTTTGGAAATGCTTCTCTCTCAAGGATACCTGAATATGTTAGTGGAGAGTTGCCGTATACGCAGACTTGCTTTTCCCAGGTGAGTGCATGGCACATTCCTTATTCCCTCACGCGCGCGCGCGCGCGCGCACACACACACACACACACACACACACACACACACAGAGTTGAACATGTTTCTGTCTCGTCAGGAAAGAAGGTGTTCGTTGAGAGACGGTTTCTCGCCGATGCTTTTGGGTTCTTGCTTTTATTTCCCCCCGGAGAGTGAAGTGTAGGCGCTTTTTCCGTAGGCTTCCGTACACACCCTTGAGAAGCCTTCCGTCAGCCAGAAACAAGCCGTGAGTTGAAAGAGGCGTTCCACGCAGACCTCCTTCTCAGAGCGAAGCCTGTCACACTTTTCCTTGTGAAGTAAACTAGAGAGATACAAATACTTTATCAATGATTGCTTTAACAAAAAAGGACTAAATATCTCAATCAGAAAACATAGAGTGTAAAGAGGAAGCAAGACCCATCTCTCTGCTGCCTACCAGAGAATCACTTCAGACCTAAAAATAAAAGCAGATTGGAAGTAATGGGAAACAAAACCATTTATCATGCAAATGGAAGTGAAAAGAAAGTTGGAGTCGTAATATTTTTATGAGACAAAATAAACTGAATTGTGGGGAAGATGGCAGAGTAGAAGGACCCTAAACTCACCTCCTCCCACAGATACAACTAGAGCACACTCACACCAGAGTCACCCAGAAATGGACCTTCAATTTCCCAACAAAACTCTACAACTAAATGGAGAGAGGAAATCACATCAAAGATGGTAGGAAGGACAAGGACTCTGTAGGAATCTAAACCCCATATTTCTGACCACCAGAGGGAGGGAACCACAGTCACAGAGGGGCCAGAAACAAACTACTACACCGGGGAGCCTCTAAAGCGTAGAGACATCCTCATAGCTTATGGCTTTGAAAATCAGAAGGGATGAAATTTGTGAGTGTCTACAACCAGCAGACCTAAAGCTTGGAACTTTTAAAAATCAGCTGTCTCAGCTCTGAGAGAGCACAGAAGGTGATAGGAAGCTGAGATCTGTCCTTAAAGAGAAAGCAGAGCAAACAGTCTGGAGAAGCTTGGGTGAAGCAGGTTGAAAGGTGCTTGAGGACTAAACAAGGGAGACATAGTTCCTGAACTCAGAGTTTGCTAAGGGACTTGTCCAGGAACAAAGGAGCTGGCAGGTGCCATTTCCCTCTACGGCCCCTCATTGTAAACAGACACCTACCTGCAAGACCAGGCACAATCTAGCAATCACTAACTTGCATAAACCATGGCCCATCCCCACACCTACCAGACCTGCTTCAGTCCCAGTGCTGTGGATACCCTCCCTGATAAGACCCACACAATCCTTGAGAACAATATGTCTCCCCATCACCTACACAACACGCATGCGTCTTGTTAAAACAGCACACCCCATGTGTTGTGCACAATGACACAGTCCAGATCCAGTCTCTGTTGTTGCTATGCATTACCTTCAGAGGAGAACCAGCATCACCACGTTAAAAATGTATGTACTGCCCAGTATTTTCAAGAACAAGCAATATATCTGACCTTCCTAACAGAGAGATATTCTCTGAGAAGTAGGCCAAATGAGCAGACAGAGGACTATGTCCTAAACGAAAGAAGAGGACAAAGCCACAGCAAGAGACCTAAACAAAATGGATATAAGGAACATGCCTGAGAGAAAATTTAAGATAACAATTATAAAGATACTCACTGGGGAAATGAATAGAGGGAGGACATCAGAAGGGGGAACATCATTGAGACTCTTAACAAAGAGATATGAAAGAAATAATCAGAGATGTGGAACACAATAAATGTAATTAAGAATATACTAGATAGAATAATTAGCAGGATGGACGAAGCAGAGGAACAAATTAATGAACTAGAAGACAGTAATGGAAAGTAATCAAGCGGAAAAAATGAGAGGAAAAAGAAGTATGCAAAAATGAGAAGAGACTTAGGGAATTCAGTGACTCCATCCAGTGTAACAACACCCACATTAGAGGGATCCCAGAAGGTGAAAAGGGGGAAAAGGGGACAGAAAATCTATTTGACCAAAGAAGAGCTGAAAACTTAACCTAATCTGGTGAAGGAAACCTATACAAATCCATAAGGCATAGAGATCCCCTCCCACAAAATCAACCGAAGGAGGTCGACATGAAGACACATAGTAATCCAAATGGGAAAAGGTAGTGATAAAGAAAAAACATTTAAAGCAGCAAGATAAAAGAAGACAGTTAACATGCAAGGGAAAGCCCATAAAGCTATCAGCTGAGTTTTCAGCAGAAACTATGCAGGACAGAAGAAAGTGGCGTTAAATATTCAAAGTGCTGAATGAGAAAAACCTGCAGCAAGGAATAATTTATCCAGCAAGCCTATCCTTCAGAAAAGAAGGGGAGAAAAAGAGTTTCTTAGCCACACAAACTAAAAGAGTTCATGACCACTAAATTAACTACAAAAAATATTGAAGGGGACACTATGAGTGGAAAAAAATCGTAAGTGAGGGTAGGACAATAATGAATCAAGGAAGCAGTAAAATTAAGTATTTCTGTAAAAATCAGTTAAGGGATTCACAAAATAAAAGTATGTAAAATATGAAAACATATACCCTAACACATGAGGAGGAGTCAACAGTGGGTTTGAACTTAAACAGCATTCAACTTAATATAGACTGAAAAGGCTGTATATAATCCAGGGGGTCACCAGAAACCCAAAGCACTAATACACATGCAAAAGATAAAGGGAAAGAAATCCAAGAATATCATTAAAGAAAACGAGCAAACCATGAGAGAGAGAGCAAGAGAAGAAAGGATCAGAGAAAAACTACACAAAAAACTCTGAAACAAGTAACAAAACATCAATAAATACATGTCTAATGATAATTAGTTTGAATGTAAGTGGACGAAATGCTCCAAGGAAAGAGCATGACAGAGTTTGTATATATGTATAAAAGATTTCACACCTAAGGACACCTGCAGATGGAAATTAAGAGATGGAGAAACATTAATCATGCAAGTGGATGTCAAAAGAAGTCAGAGTAGCAATCCTTATATCAGACCAAATAGAGTTTTTTAAAATTGAAATTGAATTAGCCAACATAGAGTACACCAGTAGTTTCAAATGTAGCGTTCCACAATTCATCAGTTGTGTATAACACCCAGTGTTCATCACATCCCATGCATTCCTTAATGCCCATCACACAGTTACTCCATCTCCCCAGCCACCTTTCCTCCAGCAACCCTCAGTTGGTTTCCAATAGTTAGGAACCTGTCATGGATTTTCTTCCTCTCTGGTTTCTTCGCATTCATTTTCCCTCCCTTCCCCTATGATCCTCTGTGCTGTTCCTTCTATTCCACCTATGAGTAAAACCATATAATAATTGTTTTTCTCTGACTGACTTATTTTGCTCAGCATAATACCCTCCAGTGCCATCCACATCGATAGGCTAAATATTGATCCTTTCTGATGGCTGAGTCATATTCCATTGTATATGTATATACCATGTTTTCTTTATCCATTTATCTGTCGATGGATGTCTTGGTTCCTTCCACGGTTTGGCTATTGTGGACAATGTTGCTCTAAACATTCGGGGTGCCGTTGCCCCTTCAGATCACTACATTTGTAGCTTTGGGGTAAATAAAAGTGCTGGGTTGTAAGGGAGCTCTGTTTTAAGTTCTTGAGGAACCTCCATATTGTTTTCCAAAGTGGCTGTACCAGTTTTCATTCCCACTTAGAAGTGTAAGAGAGTTCCCCTTTCTCCTCACCAACATTTGTTATTTCTTCGCTTGTTAATTTTGGCAATTCTGACTGGTGTGAAGTGGTATCTCATTGTCATTTGGATTTCTTTTTCCCCATGCCAAGTGATGTTGAGCAGTTTGTCATATGTCTGTTGGCCATTTGTGTGTCTTCTTTGGAGAAATATCTGTTCATATCTTCTGCCCATTTCTTGACTCACTTATTTGTTTTTTGGATGTTGAGTTTGGGTGTTGAAAGGTAGTAAAGCGTACGGCACATTCATGATGCTTCCACAACCACTTTTGGAAATGCTTCTCTCTCAAGGATACCTGAATATGTTAGTGGAGAGTTGCCGTATACGCAGACTTGCTTTTCCCAGGTGAGTGCATGGCACATTCCTTATTCCCTCACGCGCGCGCGCGCGCGCACACACACACACACACACACACACACACACACACACACAGAGTTGAACATGTTTCTGTCTCGTCAGGAAAGAAGGTGTTCTTTGAGAGACGGTTTCTCGCCGATGCTTTTGGGTTCTTGCTTTTATTTCCCCCCGGAGAGTGAAGTGTAGGCGCTTTTTCCGTAGGCTTCCGTACACACCCTTGAGAAGCCTTCCGTCAGCCAGAAACAAGCCGTGAGTTGAAAGAGGCGTTCCACGCAGACCTCCTTCTCAGAGCGAAGCCTGTCACACTTTTCCTTGTGAAGTAAACTAGAGAGATACAAATACTTTATCAATGATTGCTTTAACAAAAAAGGACTAAATAACTCAATCAGAAAACATAGAGTGTAAAGAGGAAGCAAGACCCATCTCTCTGCTGCCTACCAGAGAATCACTTCAGACCAAAAAATAAAAGCAGATTGGAAGTAATGGGAAACAAAACCATTTATCATGCAAATGGAAGTGAAAAGAAAGTTGGAGTCGTAATATTTTTATGAGACAAAATAAACTGAATTGTGGGGAAGATGGCAGAGTAGAAGGACCCTAAACTCACCTCCTCCCACAGATACAACTAGATCACACTCACACCAGAGTCACCCAGAAATGGACCTTCAATTTCCCAACAAAACTCTACAACTAAATGGAGAGAGGAAATCACATCAAAGATGGTAGGAAGGACAAGGACTCTGTAGGAATCTAAACCCCATATTTCTGACCACCAGAGGGAGGGAACCACAGTCACAGAGGGGCCAGAAACAAACTACTACACCGGGGAGCCTCTAAAGCGTAGAGACATCCTCATAGCTTATGGCTTTGAAAATCAGAAGGGATGAAATTTGTGAGTGTCTACAACCAGCAGACTTAAAGCTTGGAACTTTTAAAAATCAGCTGTCTCAGCTCTGAGAGAGCACAGAAGGTGATAGGAAGCTGAGATCTGTCCTTAAAGAGAAAGCAGAGCAAACAGTCTGGAGAAGCTTGGGTGAAGCAGGTTGAAAGGTGCTTGAGGACTAAACAAGGGAGACATAGTTCCTGAACTCACAGTTTGCTAAGGGACTTGTCCAGGAACAAAGGAGCTGGCAGGTGCCATTTCCCTCTACGGCCCCTCATTGTAAACAGACACCTACCTGCAAGACCAAGCACAATCTAGCAATCACTAACTTGCATAAACCATGGCCCATCCCCACACCTACCAGACCTGCTTCAGTCCCAGTGCTGTGGATACCCTCCCTGATAAGACCCACACAATCCTTGAGAACAATATGTCTCCCCATCACCTACAGAACACGCATGCGTCTTGTTAAAACAGCACACCCCATGTGTTGTGCACAATGACACAGTCCAGATCCAGTCTCTGTTGTTGCTATGCATTACCTTCAGAGGAGAACCAGCATCACCACGTTAAAAATGTATGTACTGCCCAGTATTTTCAAGAACAAGCAATATATCTGACCTTCCTAACAGAGAGATATTCTCTGAGAAGTAGGCCAAATGAGCAGACAGAGGACTATGTCCTAAACGAAAGAAGAGGACAAAGCCACAGCAAGAGACCTAAACAAAATGGATATAAGGAACATGCCTGAGAGAAAATTTAAGAAAACAATTATAAAGATACTCACTGGGGAAATGAATAGAGGGAGGACATCAGAAGGGGGAACATCATTGAGACTCTTAACAAAGAGATATGAAAGAAATAATCAGAGATGTGGAACACAATAAATGTAATTAAGAATATACTAGATAGAATAATTAGCAGGATGGACGAAGCAGAGGAACAAATTAATGAACTAGAAGACAGTAATGGAAAGTAATCAAGCGGAAAAAATGAGAGGAAAAAGAAGTATGCAAAAATGAGAAGAGACTTAGGGAATTCAGTGACTCCATCCAGTGTAACAACACCCACATTAGAGGGATCCCAGAAGGTGAAAAGGGGGAAAAGGGGACAGAAAATCTATTTGACCAAAGAAGAGCTGAAAACTTAACCTAATCTGGTGAAGGAAACCTATACAAATCCATAAGGCATAGAGATCCCCTCCCACAAAATCAACCGAAGGAGGTCGACATGAAGACACATAGTAATCCAAATGGGAAAAGGTAGTGATAAAGAAAAAACATTTAAAGCAGCAAGATAAAAGAAGACAGTTAACATGCAAGGGAAAGCCCATAAAGCTATCAGCTGAGTTTTCAGCAGAAACTATGCAGGACAGAAGAAAGTGGCATTAAATATTCAAAGTGCTGAATGAGAAAAACCTGCAGCAAGGAATAATTTATCCAGCAAGCCTATTCTTCAGAAAAGAAGGGGAGAAAAAGAGTTTCTTAGCCACACAAACTAAAAGAGTTCATGACCACTAAATTAACTACAAAAAATATTGAAGGGGACACTATGAGTGGAAAAAAATCGTAAGTGAGAGTAGGACAATAATGAATCAAGGAAGCAGTAAAATTAAGTATTTCTGTAAAAATCAGTTAAGGGATTCACAAAATAAAAGTATGTAAAATATGAAAACATATACCCTAACACAGGAGGAGGAGTCAACAGTGGGTTTGAACTTAAACAGCATTCAACTTAATATAGACTGAAAAGGCTATATATAATCCAGGGGGTCACCAGAAACCCAAAGCACTAATACACATGCAAAAGATAAAGGGAAAGAAATCCAAGAATATCATTAAAGAATACGAGCAAACCATGAGAGAGAGAGCAAGAGAAGAAAGGATCAGAGAAAAACTACACAAAAAACTCTGAAACAAGTAACAAAACATCAATAAATACATGTCTAATGATAATTAGTTTGAATGTAAGTGGACGAAATGCTCCAAGCAAAAGAGCATGACAGAGTTTGTATATATGTATAAAAGATTTCACACCTAAAGACACCTGCAGATGGAAATTAAGAGATGGAGAAACATTAATCATGCAAGTGGATGTCAAAAGAAGTCAGAGTAGCAATCCTTATATCAGACCAAATAGAGTTTTTTAAAATTGAAATTGAATTAGCCAACATAGAGTACACCAGTAGTTTCAAATGTAGCGTTCCACAATTCATCAGTTGTGTATAACACCCAGTGTTCATCACATCCCATGCATTCCTTAATGCCCATCACACAGTTACCCCATCTCCCCAGCCACCTTTCCTCCAGCAACCCTCAGGTGGTTTCCAATAGTTAGGAACCTGTCATGGATTTTCTTCCTCTCTGGTTTCTTCGCATTCATTTTCCCTCCCGTCCCCTATGATCCTCTGTGCTGTTCCTTCTATTCCACCTATGAGTAAAACCATATAATAATTGTTTTTCTCTGACTGACTTATTTTGCTCAGCATAATACCCTCCAGGGCCATCCACATCGATATGCTAAATATTGATCCTTTCTGATGGCTGAGTCATATTCCATTGTATATGTATATACCATGTTTTCTTTATCCATTTATCTGTCGATGGATGTCTTGGTTCCTTCCACGGTTTGGCTATTGTGGACAATGTTGCTGTAAACATTCGGGGTGCCGTTGCCCCTTCAGATCACTACATTTGTAGCTTTGGGGTAAATAAAATTGCTGGGTTGTAAGGGAGCTCTCTTTTAAGTTCTTGAGGAACCTCCATATTGTTTTCCAAAGTGGCTGTACCAGTTTTCATTCCCACTTAGAAGTGTAAGAGAGTTCCCCTTTCTCCTCACCAACATTTGTTATTTCTTCGCTTGTTAATTTTTGCAATTCTGACTGGTGTGAAGTGGTATCTCATTGTCATTTGGATTTCTTTTTCCCCATGCCAAGTGATGTTGAGCAGTTTGTCATATGTCTGTTGGCCATTTGTGTGTCTTCTTTGGAGAAATATCTGTTCATATCTTCTGCCCATTTCTTGACTCACTTATTTGTTTTTTGGATGTTGAGTTTGGGTGTTGAAAGGTAGTAAAGCGTACGGCACATTCATGATGCTTCCAGAACCACTTTTGGAAATGCTTCTCTCTCAAGGATACCTGAATATGTTAGTGGAGAGTTGCCGTATACGCAGACTTGCTTTTCCCAGGTGAGTGCATGGCACATTCCTTATTCCCTCACGCGCGCGCGCGCGCACACACACACACACACACACACACACACACACACACACACAGAGTTGAACATGTTTCTGTCTCGTCAGGAAAGAAGGTGTTCGTTGAGAGACGGTTTCTCGCCGATGCTTTTGGGTTCTTGCTTTTATTTCCCCCCGGAGAGTGAAGTGTAGGCGCTTTTTCCGTAGGCTTCCGTACACACCCTTGAGAAGCCTTCCGTCAGCCAGAAACAAGCCGTGAGTTGAAAGAGGCGTTCCACGCAGACCTCCTTCTCAGAGCGAAGCCTGTCACACTTTTCCTTGTGAAGTAAACTAGAGAGATACAAATACTTTATCAATGATTGCTTTAACAAAAAAGGACTAAATAACTCAATCAGAAAACATAGAGTGTAAAGAGGAAGCAAGACCCATCTCTCTGCTGCCTACCAGAGAATCACTTCAGACCAAAAAATAAAAGCAGATTGGAAGTAATGGGAAACAAAACCATTTATCATGCAAATGGAAGTGAAAAGAAAGTTGGAGTCGTAATATTTTTATGAGACAAAATAAACTGAATTGTGGGGAAGATGGCAGAGTAGAAGGACCCTAAACTCACCTCCTCCCACAGATACAACTAGATCACACTCACACCAGAGTCACCCAGAAATGGACCTTCAATTTCCCAACAAAACTCTACAACTAAATGGAGAGAGGAAATCACATCAAAGATGGTAGGAAGGACAAGGACTCTGTAGGAATCTAAACCCCATATTTCTGACCACCAGAGGGAGGGAACCACAGTCACAGAGGGGCCAGAAACAAACTACTACACCGGGGAGCCTCTAAAGCGTAGAGACATCCTCATAGCTTATGGCTTTGAAAATCAGAAGGGATGAAATTTGTGAGTGTCTACAACCAGCAGACTTAAAGCTTGGAACTTTTAAAAATCAGCTGTCTCAGCTCTGAGAGAGCACAGAAGGTGATAGGAAGCTGAGATCTGTCCTTAAAGAGAAAGCAGAGCAAACAGTCTGGAGAAGCTTGGGTGAAGCAGGTTGAAAGGTGCTTGAGGACTAAACAAGGGAGACATAGTTCCTGAACTCAGAGTTTGCTAAGGGACTTGTCCAGGAACAAAGGAGCTGGCAGGTGCCATTTCCCTCTACGGCCCCTCATTGTAAACAGACACCTACCTGCAAGACCAGGCACAATCTAGCAATCACTAACTTGCATAAACCATGGCCCATCCCCACACCTACCAGACCTGCTTCAGTCCCAGTGCTGTGGATACCCTCCCTGATAAGACCCACACAATCCTTGAGAACAATATGTCTCCCCATCACCTACACAACACGCATGCGTCTTGTTAAAACAGCACACCCCATGTGTTGTGCACAATGACACAGTCCAGATCCAGTCTCTGTTGTTGCTATGCATTACCTTCAGAGGAGAACCAGCATCACCACGTTAAAAATGTATGTACTGCCCAGTATTTTCAAGAACAAGCAATATATCTGACCTTCCTAACAGAGAGATATTCTCTGAGAAGTAGGCCAAATGAGCAGACAGAGGACTATGTCCTAAACGAAAGAAGAGGACAAAGCCACAGCAAGAGACCTAAACAAAATGGATATAAGGAACATGCCTGAGAGAAAATTTAAGATAACAATTATAAAGATACTCACTGGGGAAATGAATAGAGGGAGGACATCAGAAGGGGGAACATCATTGAGACTCTTAACAAAGAGATATGAAAGAAATAATCAGAGATGTGGAACACAATAAATGTAATTAAGAATATACTAGATAGAATAATTAGCAGGATGGACGAAGCAGAGGAACAAATTAATGAACTAGAAGACAGTAATGGAAAGTAATCAAGCGGAAAAAATGAGAGGAAAAAGAAGTATGCAAAAATGAGAAGAGACTTAGGGAATTCAGTGACTCCATCCAGTGTAACAACACCCACATTAGAGGGATCCCAGAAGGTGAAAAGGGGGAAAAGGGGACAGAAAATCTATTTGACCAAAGAAGAGCTGAAAACTTAACCTAATCTGGTGAAGGAAACCTATACAAATCCATAAGGCATAGAGATCCCCTCCCACAAAATCAACCGAAGGAGGTCGACATGAAGACACATAGTAATCCAAATGGGAAAAGGTAGTGATAAAGAAAAAACATTTAAAGCAGCAAGATAAAAGAAGACAGTTAACATGCAAGGGAAAGCCCATAAAGCTATCAGCTGAGTTTTCAGCAGAAACTATGCAGGACAGAAGAAAGTGGCGTTAAATATTCAAAGTGCTGAATGAGAAAAACCTGCAGCAAGGAATAATTTATCCAGCAAGCCTATCCTTCAGAAAAGAAGGGGAGAAAAAGAGTTTCTTAGCCACACAAACTAAAAGAGTTCATGACCACTAAATTAACTACAAAAAATATTGAAGGGGACACTATGAGTGGAAAAAAATCGTAAGTGAGGGTAGGACAATAATGAATCAAGGAAGCAGTAAAATTAAGTATTTCTGTAAAAATCAGTTAAGGGATTCACAAAATAAAAGTATGTAAAATATGAAAACATATACCCTAACACATGAGGAGGAGTCAACAGTGGGTTTGAACTTAAACAGCATTCAACTTAATATAGACTGAAAAGGCTGTATATAATCCAGGGGGTCACCAGAAACCCAAAGCACTAATACACATGCAAAAGATAAAGGGAAAGAAATCCAAGAATATCATTAAAGAAAACGAGCAAACCATGAGAGAGAGAGCAAGAGAAGAAAGGATCAGAGAAAAACTACACAAAAAACTCTGAAACAAGTAACAAAACATCAATAAATACATGTCTAATGATAATTAGTTTGAATGTAAGTGGACGAAATGCTCCAAGGAAAGAGCATGACAGAGTTTGTATATATGTATAAAAGATTTCACACCTAAGGACACCTGCAGATGGAAATTAAGAGATGGAGAAACATTAATCATGCAAGTGGATGTCAAAAGAAGTCAGAGTAGCAATCCTTATATCAGACCAAATAGAGTTTTTTAAAATTGAAATTGAATTAGCCAACATAGAGTACACCAGTAGTTTCAAATGTAGCGTTCCACAATTCATCAGTTGTGTATAACACCCAGTGTTCATCACATCCCATGCATTCCTTAATGCCCATCACACAGTTACTCCATCTCCCCAGCCACCTTTCCTCCAGCAACCCTCAGTTGGTTTCCAATAGTTAGGAACCTGTCATGGATTTTCTTCCTCTCTGGTTTCTTCGCATTCATTTTCCCTCCCTTCCCCTATGATCCTCTGTGCTGTTCCTTCTATTCCACCTATGAGTAAAACCATATAATAATTGTTTTTCTCTGACTGACTTATTTTGCTCAGCATAATACCCTCCAGTGCCATCCACATCGATAGGCTAAATATTGATCCTTTCTGATGGCTGAGTCATATTCCATTGTATATGTATATACCATGTTTTCTTTATCCATTTATCTGTCGATGGATGTCTTGGTTCCTTCCACGGTTTGGCTATTGTGGACAATGTTGCTCTAAACATTCGGGGTGCCGTTGCCCCTTCAGATCACTACATTTGTAGCTTTGGGGTAAATAAAAGTGCTGGGTTGTAAGGGAGCTCTGTTTTAAGTTCTTGAGGAACCTCCATATTGTTTTCCAAAGTGGCTGTACCAGTTTTCATTCCCACTTAGAAGTGTAAGAGAGTTCCCCTTTCTCCTCACCAACATTTGTTATTTCTTCGCTTGTTAATTTTGGCAATTCTGACTGGTGTGAAGTGGTATCTCATTGTCATTTGGATTTCTTTTTCCCCATGCCAAGTGATGTTGAGCAGTTTGTCATATGTCTGTTGGCCATTTGTGTGTCTTCTTTGGAGAAATATCTGTTCATATCTTCTGCCCATTTCTTGACTCACTTATTTGTTTTTTGGATGTTGAGTTTGGGTGTTGAAAGGTAGTAAAGCGTACGGCACATTCATGATGCTTCCACAACCACTTTTGGAAATGCTTCTCTCTCAAGGATACCTGAATATGTTAGTGGAGAGTTGCCGTATACGCAGACTTGCTTTTCCCAGGTGAGTGCATGGCACATTCCTTATTCCCTCACGCGCGCGCGCGCGCGCACACACACACACACACACACACACACACACACACACAGAGTTGAACATGTTTCTGTCTCGTCAGGAAAGAAGGTGTTCTTTGAGAGACGGTTTCTCGCCGATGCTTTTGGGTTCTTGCTTTTATTTCCCCCCGGAGAGTGAAGTGTAGGCGCTTTTTCCGTAGGCTTCCGTACACACCCTTGAGAAGCCTTCCGTCAGCCAGAAACAAGCCGTGAGTTGAAAGAGGCGTTCCACGCAGACCTCCTTCTCAGAGCGAAGCCTGTCACACTTTTCCTTGTGAAGTAAACTAGAGAGATACAAATACTTTATCAATGATTGCTTTAACAAAAAAGGACTAAATAACTCAATCAGAAAACATAGAGTGTAAAGAGGAAGCAAGACCCATCTCTCTGCTGCCTACCAGAGAATCACTTCAGACCAAAAAATAAAAGCAGATTGGAAGTAATGGGAAACAAAACCATTTATCATGCAAATGGAAGTGAAAAGAAAGTTGGAGTCGTAATATTTTTATGAGACAAAATAAACTGAATTGTGGGGAAGATGGCAGAGTAGAAGGACCCTAAACTCACCTCCTCCCACAGATACAACTAGATCACACTCACACCAGAGTCACCCAGAAATGGACCTTCAATTTCCCAACAAAACTCTACAACTAAATGGAGAGAGGAAATCACATCAAAGATGGTAGGAAGGACAAGGACTCTGTAGGAATCTAAACCCCATATTTCTGACCACCAGAGGGAGGGAACCACAGTCACAGAGGGGCCAGAAACAAACTACTACACCGGGGAGCCTCTAAAGCGTAGAGACATCCTCATAGCTTATGGCTTTGAAAATCAGAAGGGATGAAATTTGTGAGTGTCTACAACCAGCAGACTTAAAGCTTGGAACTTTTAAAAATCAGCTGTCTCAGCTCTGAGAGAGCACAGAAGGTGATAGGAAGCTGAGATCTGTCCTTAAAGAGAAAGCAGAGCAAACAGTCTGGAGAAGCTTGGGTGAAGCAGGTTGAAAGGTGCTTGAGGACTAAACAAGGGAGACATAGTTCCTGAACTCACAGTTTGCTAAGGGACTTGTCCAGGAACAAAGGAGCTGGCAGGTGCCATTTCCCTCTACGGCCCCTCATTGTAAACAGACACCTACCTGCAAGACCAAGCACAATCTAGCAATCACTAACTTGCATAAACCATGGCCCATCCCCACACCTACCAGACCTGCTTCAGTCCCAGTGCTGTGGATACCCTCCCTGATAAGACCCACACAATCCTTGAGAACAATATGTCTCCCCATCACCTACAGAACACGCATGCGTCTTGTTAAAACAGCACACCCCATGTGTTGTGCACAATGACACAGTCCAGATCCAGTCTCTGTTGTTGCTATGCATTACCTTCAGAGGAGAACCAGCATCACCACGTTAAAAATGTATGTACTGCCCAGTATTTTCAAGAACAAGCAATATATCTGACCTTCCTAACAGAGAGATATTCTCTGAGAAGTAGGCCAAATGAGCAGACAGAGGACTATGTCCTAAACGAAAGAAGAGGACAAAGCCACAGCAAGAGACCTAAACAAAATGGATATAAGGAACATGCCTGAGAGAAAATTTAAGAAAACAATTATAAAGATACTCACTGGGGAAATGAATAGAGGGAGGACATCAGAAGGGGGAACATCATTGAGACTCTTAACAAAGAGATATGAAAGAAATAATCAGAGATGTGGAACACAATAAATGTAATTAAGAATATACTAGATAGAATAATTAGCAGGATGGACGAAGCAGAGGAACAAATTAATGAACTAGAAGACAGTAATGGAAAGTAATCAAGCGGAAAAAATGAGAGGAAAAAGAAGTATGCAAAAATGAGAAGAGACTTAGGGAATTCAGTGACTCCATCCAGTGTAACAACACCCACATTAGAGGGATCCCAGAAGGTGAAAAGGGGGAAAAGGGGACAGAAAATCTATTTGACCAAAGAAGAGCTGAAAACTTAACCTAATCTGGTGAAGGAAACCTATACAAATCCATAAGGCATAGAGATCCCCTCCCACAAAATCAACCGAAGGAGGTCGACATGAAGACACATAGTAATCCAAATGGGAAAAGGTAGTGATAAAGAAAAAACATTTAAAGCAGCAAGATAAAAGAAGACAGTTAACATGCAAGGGAAAGCCCATAAAGCTATCAGCTGAGTTTTCAGCAGAAACTATGCAGGACAGAAGAAAGTGGCATTAAATATTCAAAGTGCTGAATGAGAAAAACCTGCAGCAAGGAATAATTTATCCAGCAAGCCTATTCTTCAGAAAAGAAGGGGAGAAAAAGAGTTTCTTAGCCACACAAACTAAAAGAGTTCATGACCACTAAATTAACTACAAAAAATATTGAAGGGGACACTATGAGTGGAAAAAAATCGTAAGTGAGAGTAGGACAATAATGAATCAAGGAAGCAGTAAAATTAAGTATTTCTGTAAAAATCAGTTAAGGGATTCACAAAATAAAAGTATGTAAAATATGAAAACATATACCCTAACACAGGAGGAGGAGTCAACAGTGGGTTTGAACTTAAACAGCATTCAACTTAATATAGACTGAAAAGGCTATATATAATCCAGGGGGTCACCAGAAACCCAAAGCACTAATACACATGCAAAAGATAAAGGGAAAGAAATCCAAGAATATCATTAAAGAATACGAGCAAACCATGAGAGAGAGAGCAAGAGAAGAAAGGATCAGAGAAAAACTACACAAAAAACTCTGAAACAAGTAACAAAACATCAATAAATACATGTCTAATGATAATTAGTTTGAATGTAAGTGGACGAAATGCTCCAAGCAAAAGAGCATGACAGAGTTTGTATATATGTATAAAAGATTTCACACCTAAAGACACCTGCAGATGGAAATTAAGAGATGGAGAAACATTAATCATGCAAGTGGATGTCAAAAGAAGTCAGAGTAGCAATCCTTATATCAGACCAAATAGAGTTTTTTAAAATTGAAATTGAATTAGCCAACATAGAGTACACCAGTAGTTTCAAATGTAGCGTTCCACAATTCATCAGTTGTGTATAACACCCAGTGTTCATCACATCCCATGCATTCCTTAATGCCCATCACACAGTTACCCCATCTCCCCAGCCACCTTTCCTCCAGCAACCCTCAGGTGGTTTCCAATAGTTAGGAACCTGTCATGGATTTTCTTCCTCTCTGGTTTCTTCGCATTCATTTTCCCTCCCTTCCCCTATGATCCTCTGTGCTGTTCCTTCTATTCCACCTATGAGTAAAACCATATAATAATTGTTTTTCTCTGACTGACTTATTTTGCTCAGCATAATACCCTCCAGGGCCATCCACATCGATATGCTAAATATTGATCCTTTCTGATGGCTGAGTCATATTCCATTGTATATGTATATACCATGTTTTCTTTATCCATTTATCTGTCGATGGATGTCTTGGTTCCTTCCACGGTTTGGCTATTGTGGACAATGTTGCTCTAAACATTCGGGGTGCCGTTGCCCCTTCAGATCACTACATTTGTAGCTTTGGGGTAAATAAAATTGCTGGGTTGTAAGGGAGCTCTCTTTTAAGTTCTTGAGGAACCTCCATATTGTTTTCCAAAGTGGCTGTACCAGTTTTCATTCCCACTTAGAAGTGTAAGAGAGTTCCCCTTTCTCCTCACCAACATTTGTTATTTCTTCGCTTGTTAATTTTTGCAATTCTGACTGGTGTGAAGTGGTATCTCATTGTCATTTGGATTTCTTTTTCCCCATGCCAAGTGATGTTGAGCAGTTTGTCATATGTCTGTTGGCCATTTGTGTGTCTTCTTTGGAGAAATATCTGTTCATATCTTCTGCCCATTTCTTGACTCACTTATTTGTTTTTTGGATGTTGAGTTTGGGTGTTGAAAGGTAGTAAAGCGTACGGCACATTCATGATGCTTCCAGAACCACTTTTGGAAATGCTTCTCTCTCAAGGATACCTGAATATGTTAGTGGAGAGTTGCCGTATACGCAGACTTGCTTTTCCCAGGTGAGTGCATGGCACATTCCTTATTCCCTCACGCGCGCGCGCGCGCACACACACACACACACACACACACACACACACACACACACAGAGTTGAACATGTTTCTGTCTCGTCAGGAAAGAAGGTGTTCGTTGAGAGACGGTTTCTCGCCGATGCTTTTGGGTTCTTGCTTTTATTTCCCCCCGGAGAGTGAAGTGTAGGCGCTTTTTCCGTAGGCTTCCGTACACACCCTTGAGAAGCCTTCCGTCAGCCAGAAACAAGCCGTGAGTTGAAAGAGGCGTTCCACGCAGACCTCCTTCTCAGAGCGAAGCCTGTCACACTTTTCCTTGTGAAGTAAACTAGAGAGATACAAATACTTTATCAATGATTGCTTTAACAAAAAAGGACTAAATAACTCAATCAGAAAACATAGAGTGTAAAGAGGAAGCAAGACCCATCTCTCTGCTGCCTACCAGAGAATCACTTCAGACCAAAAAATAAAAGCAGATTGGAAGTAATGGGAAACAAAACCATTTATCATGCAAATGGAAGTGAAAAGAAAGTTGGAGTCGTAATATTTTTATGAGACAAAATAAACTGAATTGTGGGGAAGATGGCAGAGTAGAAGGACCCTAAACTCACCTCCTCCCACAGATACAACTAGATCACACTCACACCAGAGTCACCCAGAAATGGACCTTCAATTTCCCAACAAAACTCTACAACTAAATGGAGAGAGGAAATCACATCAAAGATGGTAGGAAGGACAAGGACTCTGTAGGAATCTAAACCCCATATTTCTGACCACCAGAGGGAGGGAACCACAGTCACAGAGGGGCCAGAAACAAACTACTACACCGGGGAGCCTCTAAAGCGTAGAGACATCCTCATAGCTTATGGCTTTGAAAATCAGAAGGGATGAAATTTGTGAGTGTCTACAACCAGCAGACTTAAAGCTTGGAACTTTTAAAAATCAGCTGTCTCAGCTCTGAGAGAGCACAGAAGGTGATAGGAAGCTGAGATCTGTCCTTAAAGAGAAAGCAGAGCAAACAGTCTGGAGAAGCTTGGGTGAAGCAGGTTGAAAGGTGCTTGAGGACTAAACAAGGGAGACATAGTTCCTGAACTCAGAGTTTGCTAAGGGACTTGTCCAGGAACAAAGGAGCTGGCAGGTGCCATTTCCCTCTACGGCCCCTCATTGTAAACAGACACCTACCTGCAAGACCAGGCACAATCTAGCAATCACTAACTTGCATAAACCATGGCCCATCCCCACACCTACCAGACCTGCTTCAGTCCCAGTGCTGTGGATACCCTCCCTGATAAGACCCACACAATCCTTGAGAACAATATGTCTCCCCATCACCTACACAACACGCATGCGTCTTGTTAAAACAGCACACCCCATGTGTTGTGCACAATGACACAGTCCAGATCCAGTCTCTGTTGTTGCTATGCATTACCTTCAGAGGAGAACCAGCATCACCAAGTTAAAAATGTATGTACTGCCCAGTATTTTCAAGAACAAGCAATATATCTGACCTTCCTAACAGAGAGATATTCTCTGAGAAGTAGGCCAAATGAGCAGACAGAGGACTATGTCCTAAACGAAAGAAGAGGACAAAGCCACAGCAAGAGACCTAAACAAAATGGATATAAGGAACATGCCTGAGAGAAAATTTAAGAAAACAATTATAAAGATACTCACTGGGGAAATGAATAGAGGGAGGACATCAGAAGGGGGAACATCATTGAGACTCTTAACAAAGAGATATGAAAGAAATAATCAGAGATGTGGAACACAATAAATGTAATTAAGAATATACTAGATAGAATAATTAGCAGGATGGACGAAGCAGAGGAACAAATTAATGAACTAGAAGACAGTAATGGAAAGTAATCAAGCGGAAAAAATGAGAGGAAAAAGAAGAATGCAAAAATGAGAAGAGACTTAGGGAATTCAGTGACTCCATCCAGTGTAACAACACCCACATTAGAGGGATCCCAGAAGGTGAAAAGGGGGAAAAGGGGACAGAAAATCTATTTGACCAAAGAAGAGCTGAAAACTTAACCTAATCTGGTGAAGGAAACCTATACAAATCCATAAGGCATAGAGATCCCCTCCCACAAAATCAACCGAAAGAGGTCGACATGAAGACACATAGTAATCCAAATGGGAAAAGGTAGTGATAAAGAAAAAACTTTTAAAGCAGCAAGATAAAAGAAGACAGTTAACATGCAAGGGAAAGCCCATAAAGCTATCAGCTGAGTTTTCAGCAGAAACTATGCAGGACAGAAGAAAGTGGCATTAAATATTCAAAGTGCTGAATGAGAAAAACCTGCAGCAAGGAATAATTTATCCAGCAAGCCTATCCTTCAGAAAAGAAGGGGAGAAAAAGAGTTTCTTAGCCACACAAACTAAAAGAGTTCATGACCACTAAATTAACTACAAAAAATATTGAAGGGGACACTATGAGTGGAAAAAAATCGTAAGTGAGAGTAGGACAATAATGAATCAAGGAAGCAGTAAAATTAAGTATTTCTGCAAAAATCAGTTAAGGGATTCACAAAATAAAAGTATGTAAAATATGAAAACATATACCCTAACACATGAGGAGGAGTCAACAGTGGGTTTGAACTTAAACAGCATTCAACTTAATATAGACTGAAAAGGCTATATATAATCCAGGGCGTCACCAGAAATCCAAAGCACTAATACACATGCAAAAGATAAAGGGAAAGAAATCCAAGAATATCATTAAAGAAAACGAGCAAACCATTGGAGAGAGAGCAAGAGAAGAAAGGATCAGAGAAAAACTACACAAAAAACTCTGAAACAAGTAACAAAACATCAATAAATACATGTCTAATGATAATTAGTTTGAATGTAAGTGGACGAAATGCTCCAAGCAAAAGAGCATGACAGAGTTTGTATATATGTATAAAAGATTTCACACCTAAAGACACCTGCAGATGGAAATTAAGAGATGGAGAAACATTAATCATGCAAGTGGATGTCAAAAGAAGTCAGAGTAGCAATCCTTATATCAGACCAAATAGAGTTTTTTAAAATTGAAATTGAATTAGCCAACATAGAGTACACCAGTAGTTTCAAATGTAGCGTTCCACAATTCATCAGTTGTGTATAACACCCAGTGTTCATCACATCCCATGCATTCCTTAATGCCCATCACACAGTTACCCCATCTCCCCAGCCACCTTTCCTCCAGCAACCCTCAGGTGGTTTCCAATAGTTAGGAACCTGTCATGGATTTTCTTCCTCTCTGGTTTCTTCGCATTCATTTTCCCTCCCTTCCCCTATGATCCTCTGTGCTGTTCCTTCTATTCCACCTATGAGTAAAACCATATAATAATTGTTTTTCTCTGACTGACTTATTTTGCTCAGCATAATACCCTCCAGGGCCATCCACATCGATATGCTAAATATTGATCCTTTCTGATGGCTGAGTCATATTCCATTGTATATGTATATACCATGTTTTCTTTATCCATTTATCTGTCGATGGATGTCTTGGTTCCTTCCACGGTTTGGCTATTGTGGACAATGTTGCTCTAAACATTCGGGGTGCCGTTGCCCCTTCAGATCACTACATTTGTAGCTTTGGGGTAAATAAAATTGCTGGGTTGTAAGGGAGCTCTGTTTTAAGTTCTTGAGGAACCTCCATATTGTTTTCCAAAGTGGCTGTACCAGTTTTCATTCCCACTTAGAAGTGTAAGAGAGTTCCCCTTTCTCCTCACCAACATTTGTTATTTCTTCGCTTGTTAATTTTGGCAATTCTGACTGGTGTGAAGTGGTATCTCATTGTCATTTGGATTTCTTTTTCCCCATGCCAAGTGATGTTGAGCAGTTTGTCATATGTCTGTTGGCCATTTGTGTGTCTTCTTTGGAGAAATATCTGTTCATATCTTCTGCCCATTTCTTGACTCACTTATTTGTTTTTTGGATGTTGAGTTTGGGTGTTGAAAGGTAGTAAAGCGTACGGCACATTCATGATGCTTCCACAACCACTTTTGGAAATGCTTCTCTCTCAAGGATACCTGAATATGTTAGTGGAGAGTTGCCGTATACGCAGACTTGCTTTTCCCAGGTGAGTGCATGGCACATTCCTTATTCCCTCACGCGCGCGCGCGCGCGCACACACACACACACACACACACACACACACACACAGAGTTGAACATGTTTCTGTCTCGTCAGGAAAGAAGGTGTTCTTTGAGAGACGGTTTCTCGCCGATGCTTTTGGGTTCTTGCTTTTATTTCCCCCCGGAGAGTGAAGTGTAGGCGCTTTTTCCGTAGGCTTCCGTACACACCCTTGAGAAGCCTTCCGTCAGCCAGAAACAAGCCGTGAGTTGAAAGAGGCGTTCCACGCAGACCTCCTTCTCAGAGCGAAGCCTGTCACACTTTTCCTTGTGAAGTAAACTAGAGAGATACAAATACTTTATCAATGATTGCTTTAACAAAAAAGGACTAAATAACTCAATCAGAAAACATAGAGTGTAAAGAGGAAGCAAGACCCATCTCTCTGCTGCCTACCAGAGAATCACTTCAGACCAAAAAATAAAAGCAGATTGGAAGTAATGGGAAACAAAACCATTTATCATGCAAATGGAAGTGAAAAGAAAGTTGGAGTCGTAATATTTTTATGAGACAAAATAAACTGAATTGTGGGGAAGATGGCAGAGTAGAAGGACCCTAAACTCACCTCCTCCCACAGATACAACTAGATCACACTCACACCAGAGTCACCCAGAAATGGACCTTCAATTTCCCAACAAAACTCTACAACTAAATGGAGAGAGGAAATCACATCAAAGATGGTAGGAAGGACAAGGACTCTGTAGGAATCTAAACCCCATATTTCTGACCACCAGAGGGAGGGAACCACAGTCACAGAGGGGCCAGAAACAAACTACTACACCGGGGAGCCTCTAAAGCGTAGAGACATCCTCATAGCTTATGGCTTTGAAAATCAGAAGGGATGAAATTTGTGAGTGTCTACAACCAGCAGACTTAAAGCTTGGAACTTTTAAAAATCAGCTGTCTCAGCTCTGAGAGAGCACAGAAGGTGATAGGAAGCTGAGATCTGTCCTTAAAGAGAAAGCAGAGCAAACAGTCTGGAGAAGCTTGGGTGAAGCAGGTTGAAAGGTGCTTGAGGACTAAACAAGGGAGACATAGTTCCTGAACTCAGAGTTTGCTAAGGGACTTGTCCAGGAACAAAGGAGCTGGCAGGTGCCATTTCCCTCTACGGCCCCTCATTGTAAACAGACACCTACCTGCAAGACCAAGCACAATCTAGCAATCACTAACTTGCATAAACCATGGCCCATCCCCACACCTACCAGACCTGCTTCAGTCCCAGTGCTGTGGATACCCTCCCTGATAAGACCCACACAATCCTTGAGAACAATATGTCTCCCCATCACCTACAGAACACGCATGCGTCTTGTTAAAACAGCACACCCCATGTGTTGTGCACAATGACACAGTCCAGATCCAGTCTCTGTTGTTGCTATGCATTACCTTCAGAGGAGAACCAGCATCACCAAGTTAAAAATGTATGTACTGCCCAGTATTTTCAAGAACAAGCAATATATCTGACCTTCCTAACAGAGAGATATTCTCTGAGAAGTAGGCCAAATGAGCAGACAGAGGACTATGTCCTAAACGAAAGAAGAGGACAAAGCCACAGCAAGAGACCTAAACAAAATGGATATAAGGAACATGCCTGAGAGAAAATTTAAGAAAACAATTATAAAGATACTCACTGGGGAAATGAATAGAGGGAGGACATCAGAAGGGGGAACATCATTGAGACTCTTAACAAAGAGTTATGAAAGAAATAATCAGAGATGTGGAACACAATAAATGTAATTAAGAATATACTAGATAGAATAATTAGCAGGATGGACGAAGCAGAGGAACAAATTAATGAACTAGAAGACAGTAATGGAAAGTAATCAAGCGGAAAAAATGAGAGGAAAAAGAAGTATGCAAAAATGAGAAGAGACTTAGGGAATTCAGTGACTCCATCCAGTGTAACAACACCCACATTAGAGGGATCCCAGAAGGTGAAAAGGGGGAAAAGGGGACAGAAAATCTATTTGACCAAAGAAGAGCTGAAAACTTAACCTAATCTGGTGAAGGAAACCTATACAAATCCATAAGGCATAGAGATCCCCTCCCACAAAATCAACCGAAGGAGGTCGACATGAAGACACATAGTAATCCAAATGGGAAAAGGTAGTGATAAAGAAAAAACATTTAAAGCAGCAAGATAAAAGAAGACAGTTAACATGCAAGGGAAAGCCCATAAAGCTATCAGCTGAGTTTTCAGCAGAAACTATGCAGGACAGAAGAAAGTGGCATTAAATATTCAAAGTGCTGAATGAGAAAAACCTGCAGCAAGGAATAATTTATCCAGCAAGCCTATCCTTCAGAAAAGAAGGGGAGAAAAAGAGTTTCTTAGCCACACAAACTAAAAGAGTTCATGACCACTAAATTAACTACAAAAAATATTGAAGGGGACACTATGAGTGGAAAAAAATCGTAAGTGAGGGTAGGACAATAATGAATCAAGGAAGCAGTAAAATTAAGTATTTCTGTAAAAATCAGTTAAGGGATTCACAAAATAAAAGTATGTAAAATATGAAAACATATACCCTAACACATGAGGAGGAGTCAACAGTGGGTTTGAACTTAAACAGCATTCAACTTAATATAGACTGAAAAGGCTGTATATAATCCAGGGGGTCACCAGAAACCCAAAGCACTAATACACATGCAAAAGATAAAGGGAAAGAAATCCAAGAATATCATTAAAGAAAACGAGCAAACCATGAGAGAGAGAGCAAGAGAAGAAAGGATCAGAGAAAAACTACACAAAAAACTCTGAAACAAGTAACAAAACATCAATAAATACATGTCTAATGATAATTAGTTTGAATGTAAGTGGACGAAATGCTCCAAGGAAAGAGCATGACAGAGTTTGTATATATGTATAAAAGATTTCACACCTAAGGACACCTGCAGATGGAAATTAAGAGATGGAGAAACATTAATCATGCAAGTGGATGTCAAAAGAAGTCAGAGTAGCAATCCTTATATCAGACCAAATAGAGTTTTTTAAAATTGAAATTGAATTAGCCAACATAGAGTACACCAGTAGTTTCAAATGTAGCGTTCCACAATTCATCAGTTGTGTATAACACCCAGTGTTCATCACATCCCATGCATTCCTTAATGCCCATCACACAGTTACTCCATCTCCCCAGCCACCTTTCCTCCAGCAACCCTCAGTTGGTTTCCAATAGTTAGGAACCTGTCATGGATTTTCTTCCTCTCTGGTTTCTTCGCATTCATTTCCCTCCCTTCCCCTATGGCCTCTGTGCTGTTCCTTCTATTCCACCTATGAGTAAAACCATATAATAATTGTTTTTCTCTGACTGACTTATTTTGCTCAGCATAATACCCTCCAGTGCCATCCACATCGATAGGCTAAATATTGATCCTTTCTGATGGCTGAATCATATTCCATTGTATATGTATATACCATGTTTTCTTTATCCATTTATCTGTCGATGGATGTCTTGATTCCTTCCACGGTTTGGCTATTGTGGACAATGTTGCTCTAAACATTCGGGGTGCCGTTGCCCCTTCAGATCACTACATTTGTAGCTTTGGGGTAAATAAAATTGCTGGGTTGTAAGGGAGCTTTGTTTTAAGTTCTTGAGGAACCTCCATATTTTTTACCAAAGTGGCTGTACCAGTTTTCATTCCCACTTAGAAGTGTAAGAGAGTTCCCCTTTCTCCTCACCAACATTTGTTATTTCTTCGCTTGTTAATTTTTGCAATTCTGACTGGTGTGAAGTGGTATCTCATTGTCATTTGGATTTCTTTTTCCCCATGCCAAGTGATGTTGAGCAGTTTGTCATATGTCTGTTGGCCATTTGTGTGTCTTCTTTGGAGAAATATCTGTTCATATCTTCTGCCCATTTCTTGACTCACTTATTTGTTTTTTGGATGTTGAGTTTGGGTGTTGAAAGGTAGTAAAGCGTACGGCACATTCATGATGCTTCCACAACCACTTTTGGAAATGCTTCTCTCTCAAGGATACCTGAATATGTTAGTGGAGAGTTGCCGTATACGCAGACTTGCTTTTCCCAGGTGAGTGCATGGCACATTCCTTATTCCCTCACGCGCGCGCGCGCGCACACACACACACACACACACACACACACACACAGAGTTGAACATGTTTCTGTCTCGTCAGGAAAGAAGGTGTTCTTTGAGAGACGGTTTCTCGCCGATGCTTTTGGGTTCTTGCTTTTATTTCCCCCCGGAGAGTGAAGTGTAGGCGCTTTTTCCGTAGGCTTCCGTACACACCCTTGAGAAGCCTTCCGTCAGCCAGAAACAAGCCGTGAGTTGAAAGAGGCGTTCCACGCAGACCTCCTTCTCAGAGCGAAGCCTGTCACACTTTTCCTTGTGAAGTAAACTAGAGAGATACAAATACTTTATCAATGATTGCTTTAACAAAAAAGGACTAAATAACTCAATCAGAAAACATAGAGTGTAAAGAGGAAGCAAGACCCATCTCTCTGCTGCCTACCAGAGAATCACTTCAGACCTAAAAATAAAAGCAGATTGGAAGTAATGGGAAACAAAACCATTTATCATGCAAATGGAAGTGAAAAGAAAGTTGGAGTCGTAATATTTTTATGAGACAAAATAAACTGAATTGTGGGGAAGATGGCAGAGTAGAAGGACCCTAAACTCACCTCCTCCCACAGATACAACTAGATCACACTCACACCAGAGTCACCCAGAAATGGACCTTCAATTTCCCAACAAAACTCTACAACTAAATGGAGAGAGGAAATCACATCAAAGATGGTAGGAAGGACAAGGACTCTGTAGGAATCTAAACCCCATATTTCTGACCACCAGAGGGAGGGAACCACAGTCACAGAGGGGCCAGAAACAAACTACTACACCGGGGAGCCTCTAAAGCGTAGAGACATCCTCATAGCTTATGGCTTTGAAAATCAGAAGGGATGAAATTTGTGAGTGTCTACAACCAGCAGACTTAAAGCTTGGAACTTTTAAAAATCAGCTGTCTCAGCTCTGAGAGAGCACAGAAGGTGATAGGAAGCTGAGATCTGTCCTTAAAGAGAAAGCAGAGCAAACAGTCTGGAGAAGCTTGGGTGAAGCAGGTTGAAAGGTGCTTGAGGACTAAACAAGGGAGACATAGTTCCTGAACTCAGAGTTTGCTAAGGGACTTGTCCAGGAACAAAGGAGCTGGCAGGTGCCATTTCCCTCTACGGCCCCTCATTGTAAACAGACACCTACCTGCAAGACCAGGCACAATCTAGCAATCACTAACTTGCATAAACCATGGCCCATCCCCACACCTACCAGACCTGCTTCAGTCCCAGTGCTGTGGATACCCTCCCTGATAAGACCCACACAATCCTTGAGAACAATATGTCTCCCCATCACCTACAGAACACGCATGCGTCTTGTTAAAACAGCACACCCCATGTGTTGTGCACAATGACACAGTCCAGATCCAGTCTCTGTTGTTGCTATGCATTACCTTCAGAGGAGAACCAGCATCACCAAGTTAAAAATGTATGTACTGCCCAGTATTTTCAAGAACAAGCAATATATCTGACCTTCCTAACAGAGAGATATTCTCTGAGAAGTAGGCCAAATGAGCAGACAGAGGACTATGTCCTAAACGAAAGAAGAGGACAAAGCCACAGCAAGAGACCTAAACAAAATGGATATAAGGAACATGCCTGAGAGAAAATTTAAGAAAACAATTATAAAGATACTCACTGGGGAAATGAATAGAGGGAGGACATCAGAAGGGGGAACATCATTGAGACTCTTAACAAAGAGATATGAAAGAAATAATCAGAGATGTGGAACACAATAAATGTAATTAAGAATATACTAGATAGAATAATTAGCAGGATGGACGAAGCAGAGGAACAAATTAATGAACTAGAAGACAGTAATGGAAAGTAATCAAGCGGAAAAAATGAGAGGAAAAAGAAGAATGCAAAAATGAGAAGAGACTTAGGGAATTCAGTGACTCCATCCAGTGTAACAACACCCACATTAGAGGGATCCCAGAAGGTGAAAAGGGGGAAAAGGGGACAGAAAATCTATTTGACCAAAGAAGAGCTGAAAACTTAACCTAATCTGGTGAAGGAAACCTATACAAATCCATAAGGCATAGAGATCCCCTCCCACAAAATCAACCGAAAGAGGTCGACATGAAGACACATAGTAATCCAAATGGGAAAAGGTAGTGATAAAGAAAAAACATTTAAAGCAGCAAGATAAAAGAAGACAGTTAACATGCAAGGGAAAGCCCATAAAGCTATCAGCTGAGTTTTCAGCAGAAACTATGCAGGACAGAAGAAAGTGGCATTAAATATTCAAAGTGCTGAATGAGAAAAACCTGCAGCAAGGAATAATTTATCCAGCAAGCCTATCCTTCAGAAAAGAAGGGGACAAAAAGAGTTTCTTAGCCACACAAACTAAAAGAGTTCATGACCACTAAATTAACTACAAAAAATATTGAAGGGGACACTATGAGTGGAAAAAAATCGTAAGTGAGAGTAGGACAATAATGAATCAAGGAAGCAGTAAAATTAAGTATTTCTGTAAAAATCAGTTAAGGGATTCACAAAATAAAAGTATGTAAAATATGAAAACATATACCCTAACACATGAGGAGGAGTCAACAGTGGGTTTGAACTTAAACAGCATTCAACTTAATATAGACTGAAAAGGCTATATATAATCCAGGGCGTCACCAGAAATCCAAAGCACTAATACACATGCAAAAGATAAAGGGAAAGAAATCCAAGAATATCATTAAAGAAAACGAGCAAACCATTGGAGAGAGAGCAAGAGAAGAAAGGATCAGAGAAAAACTACACAAAAAACTCTGAAACAAGTAACAAAACATCAATAAATACATGTCTAATGATAATTAGTTTGAATGTAAGTGGACGAAATGCTCCAAGCAAAAGAGCATGACAGAGTTTGTATATATGTATAAAAGATTTCACACCTAAAGACACCTGCAGATGGAAATTAAGAGATGGAGAAACATTAATCATGCAAGTGGATGTCAAAAGAAGTCAGAGTAGCAATCCTTATATCAGACCAAATAGAGTTTTTTAAAATTGAAATTGAATTAGCCAACATAGAGTACACCAGTAGTTTCAAATGTAGCGTTCCACAATTCATCAGTTGTGTATAACACCCAGTGTTCATCACATCCCATGCATTCCTTAATGCCCATCACACAGTTACCCCATCTCCCCAGCCACCTTTCCTCCAGCAACCCTCAGGTGGTTTCCAATAGTTAGGAACCTGTCATGGATTTTCTTCCTCTCTGGTTTCTTCGCATTCATTTTCCCTCCCTTCCCCTATGATCCTCTGTGCTGTTCCTTCTATTCCACCTATGAGTAAAACCATATAATAATTGTTTTTCTCTGACTGACTTATTTTGCTCAGCATAATACCCTCCAGGGCCATCCACATCGATATGCTAAATATTGATCCTTTCTGATGGCTGAGTCATATTCCATTGTATATGTATATACCATGTTTTCTTTATCCATTTATCTGTCGATGGATGTCTTGGTTCCTTCCACGGTTTGGCTATTGTGGACAATGTTGCTCTAAACATTCGGGGTGCCGTTGCCCCTTCAGATCACTACATTTGTAGCTTTGGGGTAAATAAAATTGCTGGGTTGTAAGGGAGCTCTGTTTTAAGTTCTTGAGGAACCTCCATATTGTTTTCCAAAGTGGCTGTACCAGTTTTCATTCCCACTTAGAAGTGTAAGAGAGTTCCCCTTTCTCCTCACCAACATTTGTTATTTCTTCGCTTGTTAATTTTGGCAATTCTGACTGGTGTGAAGTGGTATCTCATTGTCATTTGGATTTCTTTTTCCCCATGCCAAGTGATGTTGAGCAGTTTGTCATATGTCTGTTGGCCATTTGTGTGTCTTCTTTGGAGAAATATCTGTTCATATCTTCTGCCCATTTCTTGACTCACTTATTTGTTTTTTGGATGTTGAGTTTGGGTGTTGAAAGGTAGTAAAGCGTACGGCACATTCATGATGCTTCCACAACCACTTTTGGAAATGCTTCTCTCTCAAGGATACCTGAATATGTTAGTGGAGAGTTGCCGTATACGCAGACTTGCTTTTCCCAGGTGAGTGCATGGCACATTCCTTATTCCCTCACGCGCGCGCGCGCGCGCACACACACACACACACACACACACACACACACACAGAGTTGAACATGTTTCTGTCTCGTCAGGAAAGAAGGTGTTCTTTGAGAGACGGTTTCTCGCCGATGCTTTTGGGTTCTTGCTTTTATTTCCCCCCGGAGAGTGAAGTGTAGGCGCTTTTTCCGTAGGCTTCCGTACACACCCTTGAGAAGCCTTCCGTCAGCCAGAAACAAGCCGTGAGTTGAAAGAGGCGTTCCACGCAGACCTCCTTCTCAGAGCGAAGCCTGTCACACTTTTCCTTGTGAAGTAAACTAGAGAGATACAAATACTTTATCAATGATTGCTTTAACAAAAAAGGACTAAATAACTCAATCAGAAAACATAGAGTGTAAAGAGGAAGCAAGACCCATCTCTCTGCTGCCTACCAGAGAATCACTTCAGACCAAAAAATAAAAGCAGATTGGAAGTAATGGGAAACAAAACCATTTATCATGCAAATGGAAGTGAAAAGAAAGTTGGAGTCGTAATATTTTTATGAGACAAAATAAACTGAATTGTGGGGAAGATGGCAGAGTAGAAGGACCCTAAACTCACCTCCTCCCACAGATACAACTAGATCACACTCACACCAGAGTCACCCAGAAATGGACCTTCAATTTCCCAACAAAACTCTACAACTAAATGGAGAGAGGAAATCACATCAAAGATGGTAGGAAGGACAAGGACTCTGTAGGAATCTAAACCCCATA